>NC_089597.1:127879677-128121256 GCF_019320115.1 Miscanthus floridulus
CGCTGAAGACTGTGAGCCACAACCCACCTTCGCCGCCAGTCTTGGGAAAGACATCCCTTGATCCACCGTCCCCTTGACGCAGCACAGAAGCCATTTCACTGCAATCCAATGATCCTCGCGGGGATCCTCCATGAACCGACTGACATACCTGACCGCAAACGTGATGTCCGGCCAAGTATGACTCAAATACCGTAGCCCACCGACGTGTCCGACCAGGTATGAGTCAGATACTGCAGCCCGCCGACGATCCTCCGGTAACGCGTCGCGTCCACCTTCACCACGGTGCTGTTCTTTGACAGCTTCAGCCTTTTCTCCATTGGATTCACGCACAGCTTGCAGTCTACCATGTCGCCACGCTCTAGTAGCTTCTTCACGTAGGCGTGCTGGCCTAGGGAGATGGAATCGCTCCCCTGCTTCACCTCGATGCCGAGGTAGTAGAAGAGTTGACCGAGGTCGCTCATGTGGAACCGAGCCACCATCTCACGCTTGAAGGTCATCGATGTCCTCCGCACGCGCTCTAGTGATGATCATGTCTTCCACATACACACCGACGACGAGCTCCTCCTTTCCCGTAGCCATGTGTAGAGCGCGTGCTCTGTTGCACAGCATGCGGACCCAAGCGGGTGTAGCGTGGCGTCGAGCTTGGCGTTCCACGCCCATGGGGCTAGCCGCAGCCTGTAAAGCGCCTTGCATAGCCATAGCACCTTGTGTTCCGCTCCCTTGACGGCAAAGCCCAGAGCTTGCTTGATGAAAATCGTCTTCACCAGCTCACCATTAAGGAACACCGATTTCATGTCCAGGTGGTGAACGCGCGTAGAGCCAGCAGCAGGCGGACGGACTCCATGCGCGCCACCAACGTAAAGACTTCCTCGAAGTCGATGCCCTCACGTTGGATGAAGCCGAGGGCAATGAGGCGTGCCTTGTGCTTGACGATGGCGCCGCGCTCGTCCCGCTTCACCTTGTAGACCCACTTCAGCCCAATCGGCCGGTAGCTTAGAGGTGGATCAATGAGCACCCACGTCTCATTGTCTTCAATGGCCTTCATCTCCTCCAACATTGCCCGCCTCCAATTGGCATCCTGCTCGGCCTGCGCAAACGTGGGTGGCTCCTCTGCGCTGACAAGGAGTAGCTCCTAATCACCGAGTAGTTGGCTTGCCAAGCCCGGTGCAGCCGAGTCGCCGACGAGGTTGTCCATGGTGCGGAAGCGCACCTCCTCACCGTCGTGGAAGGCGTCCACGTACTCGTCGATGTTGCTTGGAGGAGAGGCGAGCTTGACCGGCGTCGTTGGAGGCATCCCTTGTCCTACCGGATTTTTTTTTAATTTTAACACTTTTTTGAAACTAATTTTAAATCTAACACTCTCGGTTTTTTTTAAACTAACACTTTTGGCCGCGCCTATTGCCCTGGCGTGGCCAAATGCTTGTGTCACGCCATGCATGGTGGCGCGGCAGAGGTCTGATGTGGCGGCGACCAGAAGCGCTGACCGCTGACGTGGCAAGGCTCTGTCATGCCACCGATCTTGGCGCGGCAGTGCCATGCCCTGATTCGTGGCTCGGCAGAGCCAGGTATAACCCCACGACCAGTCCCGCTGCCCGAGCAGCAAAGCTGCACGTCGCTCCCACGCCCGCTCGTCGCCAAGCACGCCGGCCACCGCGCCATGAATGGCGGCAGCCCGACCCTCCATTACCGCCTCCCTTCATTCCCTTCCATTCGCCGGCCGCCTCCCTCCCTCCTCGTCCTAGTTCAAGGTAATGACATACATTTTATTTTTGTTTGAATGGTGGATAGGATATTATGAATGGGAGTTAAGGTTAGTAAGAAAATTATGTTTGGGAACTATGGTGAAGATATTAGTTTGATTTTATCAATGTTAAGGTTAATTATTTAGTTAGAAGTATGTTTGACATGTATATTTTTGTTGCTATAATTGTTGTTTATAATATTTTAGTTGCATTGCAAATGATTACTTTTTTCATTAATTTGCGTTATTTTAATTGATGTTTAATTTGAACCATTTTATTAGATGGAAGACATGTTTCGGGAGCAGTTATGGCAAAAACGAGGTCGTCCTAGAGAAATGTACCCCGACGAGTCTAGCAAAGATGCCCCCATCCCTCTTGAACTCCCTGTCCCTAATTGTGACTGTGGTCATCCGGCCGACGTGTTTCAATCGAGACACAGTGGCTCGTTGCTTCTATACGTGTAGTCATTTTAATGTAAGTAATTGTTTCCACTATCTTTTTCTTCTTCATTTGTATTACTAGATTACTAATATTTTGTTGAATTTTTGTTGTGTAGGACCATGAGAGGTGTCTTTTTCTTTCAGTGGATTGACGGTGCAGACAAGTTTGACCCCAGGTACCTCCTTTTCGACGATTGGTGGAGAGGACAACAGCCACGAGAGCACTTCGAGCGGTGGGTTCCACCTCCCCCTAACCCCCCTCCAATGACGGCTAAGGAGAAGCACTTAGCCGTAGTTAGACGACTCGAGGAACCTCCTCTGTACCATTGCGGAGACCGAGCCATGATAAACCCTGACAATACGTTGGGGTTTGTGTGTCCAAACAAGCATGAAGTAAGTGCAAAGTGTATGTGTTGAAATGTTGAGCTATATGTGTCATGTACTAATGTCACGTTATTTAGGTGTATTCAATGGCGAAGTGTTGTTTCAAGGAGTGGTTGTATGGTCCTAAGAACAAATGGCCCGAAGAACCTCCAAAAGCAAAACAAAAGAAGAAAGAAATGTTAATTTACAAAGCACCACCAGTCAAGTGCGAATGTGTTGTTAATTCTAACTATGGCCTAGTCCCTTTGGAGCTTGGAATAGACCATTATTGCTGCCATATGGTTGAGTACGAAGAGGTTCGTTATTTTTGTGGTAAACATGAAATCGTATTTTGTTTCTTTTGCTAAGACATATATGATATAATATTTCTTTTGAATAGAGCACTAGGAAATGCAGGTGGGAACATTACGATGGTCAAGCTAAGTTCTTGGATGAACTGAAGAAGAGGCAATTAATTGCAAGGAAGAGGGGATATGGACCTAACTACGTCAACCTATTCGTTAAACATCACAAAGAAAAGATGCGTGAGTTTGCTAGACAGCGCGGTATTTGTAACCCGATCGATGTTGGGCTTAACAAATGGGGATTGAAGAGACGGATGATGTTAGAGGAGGAGAGGGCAAGGAAGGAGGCAAGGGAGTAGACAAGAGTACAGATGCAGGTCTTGAACGAGCATGTTGCTGCATTATGTGGCAGTGAGTGCTTGAACGCCTTTTTTCGTTGCCTGATTTTAAATGTAATATAATCGCGTTGCTAACTGGTTGCATTTTATACATGAAGGGACTGATTGCAGCGAGGATCATGCTGCAGAGGTGGCTCGTGCAAGGTATGAGGAGAAGAAGTTAGATGAGCATAGATCGCGAGCTGGTCGCACCGTTCAATCCCCGATTGTGTTGTCTGATGAGGGGGACGAGGATGAGGACGACACTAGTAGACTTAGTGACCTAATTGCTCTAGCAGAGGCGAGCTTGCAGGTGGTGGAGGATAAGGACGACACTGGCAGACTGAGCGAGCTCATCGCTCTAGCAGAGGCGGGTTTGTAGGTGAAGGAGGATGAGGACGACACTGGCAGACTGAGCGAGCTCATCGCTCTAGCAGAGGTGGGCTTACAGGCGGAGGAGGATGACGACGTGTTCTTCACTTAGGCCGCAGCGGCCGTAGATGAAGCGGAGGCCGCTTACTACAGGCGACAGGTAGGTCAGAGCAACGCAGGTGAGAGTAGCCATAGCAATAGGGTTGTGGTTGAGGATTGGTAATCGGACGACGAGTTGCTTACCCAGTATGTTTCTGACTAAGGGTTTTTGATTGCAACGTCTGTTAGTTCCATGCCTTATTAATGATCAATGTAGCTATGTAGTAGAAATTCTATTGTGTTGTCTTATATTCTATTTGAACTACTGATGTATTGTACCCATGTATCATATACTCGGATTACCCATGATCGATCTTAAGTGATCACATCTGTTTGTATCATGCGTTCAAAATTTCTAAAATGAACGTAATCATTTGTCGTGCCATAGCCCAAGTTTTGGTGCTCCATAAGCATGGTTCAACCGCGCCATAGACCACGGCGCAGCAGTGACGCGGACGGACAACGGCCAGCTACAATTGAGTTGTTGTCGGTGCTGTACAAAACTACAAGTGCTGTACAAAACGAACATGAAGCAAATAAATAGACGATAAGTTGTCATACAACATTTTCATTGGTTTATGAGTCTACAAGTTTTCGACGACAATATTCGTTCAACATAAGTTCGACGTAATGAACTAAGTCCCACGACGTAATGAACCTCATCGTCCGGTAGAAGAAGGGGGTCGTCGTACTCCACATCAAGAAGGGGGATCAGCTGGTGCGCCGTGGGAGGGGCCATCCTGTTACAAAATGATAAACAAAGGGTTAGAGTATTCAAATTAACAATTTTCAGATTAACATTATGTAGCATAGCAAAATTTGAACTACTTGTTACAAAATATGAAATCGCCTGCTGTCTTCTATGCCGGCTAGCCTTGTGGCCAGATTATTTGCAAACGGAGCAAAGATTCCTACCACGGGTCTCATTGAAGTCTCCCCCACCGTACATGTTTTCGTCGTACCCTCTCATAGCGTCCATGTCCCCCTTCAGTCGCTTCTTCTTCCTACCCTTTCCTACCTTCATTAGATCCGGATGCGGCATGTAGTCATAACCATTATAAGGTGGCCACTGTGTCGGGTCAAGGTATGGCTCGAAGCTCATCTCCCAAATACTAACGGTGTTCGAACGGAGATACAAGGGTGACATATATGACAGATCCTCATAGTTGTACCCGTGAACCCTGCATGCTGTGATCATATGAGAGCAAGGGGAATGCATGATCTGAGGAACGTTGCAACTGCACTCTATCTTTTCAGGATCAACTCGGTAGTTTCGTCCACCATAACGTTCGCCGCCCAAGCTTATGCCACCCTTGCCCTATACACTAAAGATATGGCGGCGGGGTCCATACGGCTCGGCGGTGTGCTGCTTGGCTAATTCCTCGGCCTTCTTCAAATGTTCAGCTCTGGCCTTTCCAAAACGCCCCTGCTCAGCTATATTCCTCTGCGCAAGCTCCCACCTCTTCACAAAATATTCGTTGCACTTATGAAAGGAGAACTCAACAATTCCAGACACAGGCAACAATCGAACTCCGGTGAATACACGGTTGAAGGACACCGAGGAGTTAGTGGTCATGATGCCATACCTGAAACCCCCCTCGTCATATGCTAACGCCCACTGAGCCTTCTGTTCCATCTGCGCCTCTAACCAGGCCTTTCCCGCTGCATTTACCATCTTGTCTAGTTCTCTCTTTGTCTCCTTAAACTGGTACTCTGTACGTACACAACATAGAGCCTTTACCTTGTCACATACCTCATAACGCCGCCAGAAATTAGCGGCAAAGTCTCATGCACCATCTATGTACTAGAGGCGGAAACCCATCTATATGCTCAGCTGCAGCATTAAGAAGCCCTGCGTGACGGTCGAAGATCAAACATATAGTGCGAGTTGGGCCAAGCACTTGCACACGTAGAAGCCGCATGAACCATGACCACGATTCATTGTTCTCTCCCTCTGCCAAAGCAAATGCCATGGGTACTATCTAGTCCTCAGGATCAGCAGCAGCCGCCATCATCAAGGTGCCCCTGTACTTTCCTGTCAGAAAAGTGTCATCAACAAGTACGACTGGCCGACAAAACTGGAATGCATGTTCCGTTTGCGCAAACGACCAGAACACACGATAGAGGACATGCCTCAATGGGTCCCAAAAAAACATCCCTCCGGTGTCCACAAACCATTTCAAGCCAGGGTTGTAATAATGCATTGCACATAAGATGCAGAGCACCCTGTTGTACGCTTCCTCCCAAGTACCCCATCGAATCGCTAGAGCAATTTGCTTAGCACGCCAAGCCTTTCCGTACGTCACATCGTACCTAACGAATCCAGATATGGACTGTTGTAAAGAAGACACCAAAATATCGTTATTGTCATCAACGAGCCCCAATGTACGACGGGCAAGGTAACGTGCAGTGAGCTGCTGATAATTTTCCTTCCCCCTATTGTCTAGGCAAGTGTGGGGTTCAACAACTTTAGTTATCCTCCACTTGCCATCATTCTGTCTCCTTCGTGCATTTAACCTCCATAGACAACCGTTTTTGCATATCAAGTGGTACCTCAACTCCAGGTCCGAATGAGTGACGGTGTACGGTCTATGGTGGTACACAGCATAGTCCTGAAAGAAGAGTTTCATCTCTAACATTGTGTTGAATATCATCCCCTTCCTAAGGGTTTCTTTCTCATGGTTATACAATGAATTCCTACACAGCTGGAGACCGGTATCACAAACTGCCATATCCGTCATGCTGACATCCCTATAGTTCGGAACGCCCCTGAAAGGTACGTTCTTAGACCTTAGTTGCTCAAGCTCAGTCGCTGTGTAAGGTGGTGGTGGAACATACTGCTGCGCTTCGCTAATTCTGGCCCATGAATCATAGGAGGTATCATCTGCAGCTAAATCTGTGACTAGTCTACCCTGAGCATGGACACCTTGCAAAACCTCAGTTGGTACTGGTAATGGCATAGTATGAACCGGTACTAACATGGTATCAGCCGTTGTTGCAATAGCATCTGTACCTCCTTGGTCATTATCAGAATCGTCTGAATCACTACTAACTACATCACCGATCATATCCTCCTCCTGCTCCTCCTATTCCCGTTCAAACTCATTCACATCGAAGTCATTGCTTATACAACCTACTGCAGTTGAATGAAACTGCTCCTGCGTCAACTGACCGTCCAAATCCATGTTATCTTGAGTTGCTCCCCTTCGACCCCTAATTCTTTTTCATTGCCTCCAAAACCATCAATGAACAGGCCATCCTGAACACCATGCATCCTATACCCATTCTCCACCACCACCTCAGCCATGGGCACATTGGAACCTTAGAGAACCCTAATGTAGCGGGACCAGTGAGCAGGGTCGCGTAAGGACATTAGGACATAGTGTGCCCTAGTTTTCCTAGTATCAAACCTCCCCTTCAGTGTGAAATCACCGTCAAACTTTATATTCAAACGAACACAAAGGTCGTTGAAGCTAGGAGGTTCATCAAACCCTTCCAATTCTTCTTCCATATCCTCAAACATACCATCATCTCTCCTAACACTTCCTCTGTACAAAACTCTAACACAACAATCCATCTGCAAAAGCATTTCAAGAAATTTCATTAAGTCGTTGAAATCATCGTACGTAATGTCCATACTAACATTAATACATTTTCTAACTATAACTATACTAACTAATCAAATATTAATATCTATACAAGGCTAACTACAACAAAAAATTAGACTAAATCCAATGTACAACTAGAGTCAATAACTGTACTAACAAAACTACCTAACTTTACTACCTATACTAACTTATTATATTACGTATCCTAACTAAACTAACTAACTTTACTAACTATACTTTAATAATTTTACTAACTTTATTATATGTGCTAACTATATTAGTGGAGTACCTCGCTGCAGCGCGCAGGACCGGGCCGGGAGGCGCGGGCACAGGCCTAGGCGAGCAGCCGCCGTGCGTGACCAGAGGTTCTGGCCGGAGGGGGAGGCGCACCGGCGTGCGGGCGCGGCGGCCGCACCGAGCGGCCGACGGCCTGGCTGGCGCGGGCGAACGCGGCTGGCTTGCTGGCGCGGGCGGCCTGGCTGGCGTGGGCGGACGCGGCCGCGGCGGACGACGTGCACGGCGGCGGGCATGCGCGGGCGAAGGCGGGCGCGGCGGCCAGGCTGCCTTGCTGCGCTGCTCGGGGAACGGCTACTGCTCGGGCACGCGGGCCGCGGCGGAGGTTATACCCGGCTCTGTCGCGCCATGGATCAGGACGCGGCACTGCTGCGCCAAGATCGGTGGCGCGGCAGAGCCTTGCCACGTCAGCGGTCAGCGCTTCTGGTCGCCGCCACGTCAGACCTCTGCCACGCCACCATGCATGGCGCGGCACAGGCATTTGGCTACCTCAGGGCAATAGACGCGGCCAAAAGTGTTAGTTTTAAAAAAACCGAAAGTGTTAGATTTAAAATTAGTTTCGAAAAAGTGTTAAAATAAAAAAAAAATCTCCTGTCATAGCAGGGACAGTGGTGGAGGCATGTGCGCAATCAGCTCACTAGCACCCACACACACACTCACAGCTGGAGGTTGAAGAAAGGGTGAGAACAGAGTGCACACACACACCCTGAGCAGCAGCTATGCAGCTTTGAATATGCAGCAAACTGAACTGCTCTTTCCATTACTAAACAAGCTGATATATACACAACTCTAATAAATTACAGCTACACCTGCTACTGCTACAGAGTGAACTGTACACTTAAAAGGTTGATAAAGTTGCTGCTGCACAAAGTGGACTGTACACTTAAAAAGTTGCTATGCAGCAGGCCCATTTTTAAGTGTACAGTGGAGTGTGCAGCTGCTACAAAAGGCTGGAGAGTGCAGCAGATTATCTCACACTCTCCCACTTGATTACTCGTTAACATGCTGCTTGAACCAGAGATTTCTGCGAATGCATCATAACCTATTTCACCAACACACAGAAAAGGAGGATAAATAGGTAAATAAGTTCTTTTTAAAGAGAAGCCAGCAGATTAAACTGCAGTTCTTTATATTAATAAAGGAGGAGTAAAAATGGTAAATAAGGTATTAGCAAGGCAAACTAGTTAACAGGACACTTAATTTTCAAGCAGATCAATGTTCATGATACCTTGAGGCAAATTAATGCTCCCCAAGTTGTTATTGTCCCTGGTAGCTTCAGCACAACCGTTCCGCCTGACTTGATCACTTGTTAACAGGCTGCCTGAACCAGAGGTTCCTAAGTATGCACGGTAAGCTATCTCGCCAGCACACAAAATAAACGACAAAAAGGTAAGGTATCAGCAAGGCAGACTACTTAACAGAGCACTTAATCTTCAAGCAAATCAACATCGATAATACCTTCAAGCAAATTAACGTTCCCCACATTGTCATTGGCTCTGGCAGCTTCAGAATGATTGTTCTCTCCTACAGTCCTACTTGACCACTTGCTAACAGGCTGCTTGAACCAGAGCTTTCTATGGATGCACCATAACCTAGTTCACCAGCACACAAGGAGGATAAAATGGTAAATAAGTAGCACGGCAAACAAGTTAACAGGACGCTTAATCTTCAATTATTCATGCAGACCAATGCTCATGATACCTTCAAGGAAATCAATGCTCCCACGGTGTTATTGTCTCTGTCAGTTTCAGCAAGATTATTCTCTCCCACTTGATCACTTGTAAAGCTGCTTGAACCAGAGATTTCTATGGATGCACCACCAGGAGTTTCAGGGGCTTCATTTGGATCCCTTCATCTGTGATAACAATATTGTTCTTCCCAGGCCACTGATGTTCGCTCATGAACTGCCAACGTTTCTTTTTCTCAAGGAATATTCTCTGCAGGTTATTTTCATATGTATCCCACACACACACAGACTCTGTGTCCTCTCTGTAGTTTCCAGATGTGCATGTGTACATGTCAGTCTTCAGCGCCGCTGTGTCCACTGACCTTTTCTTCATCTTTGTCCACAGCCTTAAGGGGTACACTTCCCCGTCTGTCTCAACTCTGGGTGTGATGGATTCAGAAGTGGCTTCATCATGCGCTGATATTATCAGCTTAGGAATTGGTTTTCTGCTGGCATTCTCTTGGCGCTGTCCTCCTTGCTTTGCATTCCGGTGGCGCAATCGATGTTTCTATATCACATTTGAGGAGAAAATTGTCAAGCAAGGGACAAAATTAGGTCACAGTATTAAAGGTCAAACTAATACAGCAATTTAAAGTGGCACTTTAGCTAAAGAACACCGTATGAGATCAGTTCAGCCATAGGTGTCAAGAGCTGAATGGAATTCAAGGAGGTGAATAGTTTAAGGTCCTTGGGGTACCAAGGGAAGGGTAACATAAGGTTAAGACCATCCCCCACCCACACACACACATAAAAAGTTTAAGGCATGTTATCAGCCAGATGAAGCTAGAAACAGGAAGGGCGGGTGCCGATTTGTCAGACTCCACAATAAATTACCAGAACGCATATAGATCCCACAAGGGCAAAACAAACACACACACACACACACATGCCAACAAAAATGCTTTGAACTAATGGATACTAAAGACCATGGAAGTGTCACACACACACACACACACACACACACACAAACACACATGCCAACAAAAATGCTTTGAACTAATGGATACTAAAGACCACGGAAGTGTGAGACAAAAATACGCCGAACAGAAGGGTGGAGAAGACTTTTAATGCCAATAGAAAAGATACGAGCGAGCGAACAAGTTGTCAACTTGTGCTGCTTAATCACAACTATCCTAAACGATGTCTTTCTCTTCAATGTATTGAATGTTCAAGGTAACAAAATTAGTGCTTCCCTTGAAAGCTCCAATATTAGAAAATCAAGCTTATAAGGAAGCTTTAGTGGATGGGGCCTTTGGTACAAATAATCAATTAATCACCCACCTGGAGATGGCTGCCTATACGCTTCGCAGTTAAACCCTTTATATTCATCAAGTGGAGGATCCCCTCAGATGTAGCATCTGTTAGCCACCCAAAGAAAATAAACAGCACATGGTCATGTTTTAGCCAATAAAATAACAAATAGCTAATTCAGATTTCAAGCCATGTGTAGGTATGAGCTATACTTACACTCGTCCCCCCAAGAGCTTCGACAGCCTCCAAGAACTTTTCATGGAGCTCAATGGTCCATGTGATCCAATTTCGCTTCTTTGGTTCTTCATATCCATTGCTTTCAGGATCGGATAAATCGTTTCTCTCTAGGATAAGCACTTCCTTGGGCTTTTCAGTAGATGATGAAACCATTCAATTTTTGGTACTATTAGGAGTTGGTCCTTGAGGTGCTGCCTTTTTAGACTTGTGTTCCAGTGCTTGGTGCCACAGAATGCTGAAGCTTCTTCTGTCCAGTGGGTTCAGCACATGGAAGCATGCACCCAGGTTCATACATTTGGAAGTGCCTCTTCATCGTCACAAGAACACATTGCTGTCAACAAGGAGGAATAACCCTTGGATGGTGAGTTTGGGATAGGTGAGAAATTCTTAAAAAAAATAGAGCTCCGAATATAAACTCTTACCGGTAAGAGGGACTTGAAGTTCATTCAGTATGTAATAATGGAGCAGATCAGAGTTTGCCGAAGTGCCTGGTGCCATATTGTTAAGATTAACCTCAACGAATACCAAATCAAGCTCCGCTTCTTTAGCAGCCCTGCGTTCAACGAAATCCAGGGCCGCTCCTGCTGTTTGGAAGGGGAAAACTATGCACCGATAAAGATAATAAAATTAAAATATTTGGAAAATTCATACCACAGTGTATGTAGCACTGTTCTACAATTAATGGACACTGCACTTGATAAATAGGCCCACACATAATTTTAATTAGACTCCTAAGCATATGATACATTCAGAAATTGAATTTAAAGCGTCATACTATACAATCAAGCATATGATACACGGCAAAATGGAATATTCAGAGATTGGAATCTAAAGCACCATACCATAAACCCAAACTTATGATATACGATGAAATGTAATACTCAGAAATTGGAATCAAAGTGTCATACTGTACGCCCTACGGCAAAATGGAATCCTCAGAAATTGGAATCCAATGCATCCTATTGTACGTCCAAACTTATTATATACGACATAATGGAATATTCAGAAATCATAATCTAAAGCGTCACATAGTACACCCAAACTTACGATACATGACAAAATGGAATATTCAGAGATTGGAACCAAAAGTGTCATATCATATACCTAAATTTATGATATGCAACAAATGGAATATTCTGATAACCGTAGATCGGAATCCAAGCAAGCACTCACAAATAGGAAAAGACACCAAACATCCTTGAAACATAATATGCTACAGAAGCCCCTTGAATATCATATAGTAGGTGTAGATTGATTTTTAGGGCGGAGGATCTGAGTTCCTCTACTTCTTTGTCAAGAGAACGAATCCTTTAAATATTGCCAAAAATAGATCTAGGTCAACATGTTTCTCCCCCATCACCTTCAGGAATCATACAGACTGCAAATATGATACCACAGCCAACATATATAGGAATTCCTTTTTTCAGGGAAAATAATAAGAGTTAGTTCGATATACAGGTTCCTCAGTTTTATAAAAGATTCCAGATTTCTTGAAATGAATACTGTGCCTATTGACTTCCTTTTTCTTCTAGAACACACTTCATTTTTTTTCTTTAAAAATGCAGAAAAGGATAAGGGGTTCCAAAATGGAATGGTTCAAGATCCACATGCACCTTTGAAGTTAAACTTTGCAAGCGTCTCAGAGATGGTCGACAAGGACGCTGGGTCACCAAGCCTTTCCATCATTGTGCCACCATGGGATTTTGAAGACAGACTTTGAGTATTTGTTAAGGATGTACAGTCTGCTTTCTGGTGTGAGACCTTCGTAGTTGGTCAGAGGTAGGCACTCTTTATATATAAAAAATTTAGAAAAAGACGAGGCTTCAAGATGTGTGTGTCACACGCCTGATTATGGGCTCGCACACCGGGATCAGCGGGCCAAGCGAGGCCCAGAGGAGGGCTATGGCCAGCCTCGGCCGGTTCCACCGCGTCGCAAGGAGGGCGCGCGCCAGGAGGGGCGATCTCGGAGCCCCCTCGGTTTCCTTCACCCAGAAGGAATCCGGAATAATTGGTAGAATTAAGAATAAATAGGAAATTAAATTAGGATCTTGGATTCAGGAATAAGATTAGGTTTGTAAGATAGGAGATTGGTTTGTTTAGGAAGGGGGAGTTCAATCTGTAAGGACTTCTCCCATAGCTTGCTTGGAACACAAGTCTATAGGGACTATAAATATAGGGGAGATGTAATCATTCTAATCTTAGAGCTATAGCTCCTTCCCCTATCTCCCTCTCTCCTCGCCGTCGCCCTCCCCCTTCCCGCGCCGCTGCCCACCTCTGCCCTAGCCCCCACCCCCTACCCCGGGTTGGACTGGGACAGTGTGAAATCACTTTATTTCAATGGTAAGTTGACCTGTATTTGGACTGGTGCACAACAAAAGTTAGTAGAGAGATACAGGAGATATGGTGACTTAAGCAATACACGAGAACCCAAAGTCAAGACTATATTTTTCTATGCAAAAGCTTGTAACCATGTTGCTTTCAGGGTGTCACACTCTTTGAGGTATGAGGAATTAGTTTTAAAGAAAAACCTAGTATGAAACTGGGTAAAACATACTAACAGATACATGCAAACCTCTACTGTTCTATTTCCTCCTCTTTGTTTCGGATTTGTAGCGTCAAATTTGACATGCTAAGTATGGATGCAATTTCAGGAACCACTGAGTATCAAACTATGATGGCAGTAATTGCCATAGCACCTGGTTTTGGAATGTCCATGGGTATCTGTTGACAAAAGAACATGCAGAAAATGAGGGCAAAGGGCAACAAAATCGCATTAAATGAAGCCCTGGCGGATTCGGTGCCATTAGTTAGTATCATAAAGGGCGTACCTAGTGCAGAGAGCTCCCGCTCTGTGCGGGGTCTGGGGAAGGGTGTCAGTGGCAAGCCTTACCCTCGCCTGTGCAATGCGAGGAGACCGCGACTCGAACCTGGGACCTTCCGGTCACAGGCGATAGCAGTCCCCTCGGACACGAATATATGTCATACCATATTTGTGGGCAGTCCAAAATGGCACACCATATTAATTGCAATCTACTTTACCTCCCCCCCCCCCCCCCCCCCCCCCCCCCCCCCGCCCCCCAAACTGCCCTGTTTACATCTCTATGAAACCATGAGAGAAAGTAAAATGGCAGTCCTTGAGAGAGAAATATTTACTCTATAAAGATATACGCCCGAAACAACACAACCAATCTGCAATTCCCAGTTCCATTTGGATAAGAGTTTCGCGATAACATATATGCTTAAACTAACTCTGGAAAGATTCTGTTCTATCTCGTGCATTTCAGCAAATCTTGCTACAGCTAATATTGTGGAACCAGTCCCCCTATGGTGTAATGCAATCTCCAAGCATGTTTTCTGATTGTATATACCATATCATACTAGGAACAACCTGTATTCATCAATCCTAGCAAATGGCAAGCCTGGATTGCCAAAAGAAGAAGAACCCATGAAAGTAAAATATATCACTGCTATATGTACTCAGTATTCCACGACTAATTACCAACCGGCGTACGATCTGGAAACGCACATGGTAGAAAGTACCACAAAATCCGCTAATCTAATACTGCGGCGCCGCGTAATTACAAACTAAGGGGTTTATCCACCTGCAGACGCTCCCTGCTTGGAATTGGAACTAAAAAATCGAGCAGGCCCGCGGCGCACAAACTGACGGACGGACGGGGCGGAGGCACCACCCCCGCCGGAGGCGTGTCCGTGTCCGCATCCGCGGCGGCGCGGGCTGCATGCACGCGCGCTGCGCCGTCTCTCGGCACACCGTCCCCGCCTGTCGACAGGCGGATGGAGAGAGCTTGGGATGGGCCGAAACCCGTTACTACGTAAGATCGCGCCGTGGGCCATGGGCCGTGGGAATCAAGGAAGAAAGGCCACGGGCGTGGGCCTGGACGGTAGGGCCTAGAGCACCGCCAGATGGGTCAGCGGCGCGCGTCACACGGGACGGTGGATGCGCGTGGGCCCAGCCACAGCCTATAGATAGAACAGTGAAATATGTGAAAGAGTGGTTAGTTATAGCAATTAGGGAACATAGTGAGATTCAGCTTTCACATCAACACGGCACAGGAAAGAATCTCATAGGGTATTATAATACCCACTTTGATTAGAGGTGGCCGCACATGTGTAGTAGTGGTAGCTAGGGCCTGTTTGGATTTCCCCTCAAAATTTTAGAACTCTAAACTTTAGAGCTAAAGTTCTAAACAAGTGGTCTAAAGTTAGCTCTAAATTTTAGCCCACCTCACATTAGAGCTTTAGAGCTCAAAAGTGAGCTAAGGTGCTCTTATTAGAGCTCTAAAGTTTAGAGGAGGGGATCCAAACATCGCATGTCCCAGAAATTTAAAGTGAATCATACTAGTATATGTCTCTTGGACAAATATAGTTAACTCCAGGTTAAACTAGTGATGATGAAAAATGAAGCAAGGTGCTATGCACGTGTAGGCCTGTGCCTATCGTTAGTGGAGTGAGGACAATGCTTCAAGCAAATGTTAAAACTGAGGTGCCACATACATATTGCAATATACATTCAACAAATTTGTTCTAAATGGGCCTCTTTATCATGCCAAGGTGATATACAGATGACTACTGATTGCCATGGATTAGTTTTTGAAAGTAAGTTAGAGAAAGAAATAATTGCAATATTATTTCTTAGAGAAGAGATCTCAGCAATCTATAGTGATTAATTCTGCATTCTTTTCCCATTGATGCAAACCTGCTCCATGTGTACAGTCCTTTGCCCAGGCTGTCCCCTCTCACAGTCACAAAAAAAAGGGATGTCCCCTCTCACAACTATGATCCAATTCCATCAGTAGAAACGAGAGAGCATGCATTCCGTTGATTGTTGCATAAGAGGTTAAGGGTGTACCTCTTCATTCCAGCTGGTTCGAAGCATCATCACGACCAAAGCAAATATCTGCACTGCCATAGCACATATGATTCCCAACCAAAGGCCCTGGCACATGAAGGAAACACATATCAATATATATCTTGTCATAATTACATAAAAGTAAAACATAGTCCAACCTACCATACCACCAATCTTCAGAATAAATGCAAAAGTAACAGCTGAAGGGAGACCAATAGCATAGTAAGCAAACAGGTTGATAACCGAGCATACTTTCTGCCAGCCACATCCTCGAGCAGCGCCTTAAAAGCAACATGCAGATAATGAACATATGTCAGCCAGGAGTGGTTAGACAAAGGATTACTGATATTATGATTATGGAGTGTCACGTTAAAATCACTGAGAAGTCTGATTCAGGAACTACCACTCTTGTACATAACACTTGTGCCGCTCTTCTTTGGTAAAGGAATAAATGATACCTAGAAAAAGCAAAATAACAATAATCCTAATTTGGACTGTATGGCTTACTGGTGAAACCCTCTTACTTGTAGCATGCAATACCAAACAAATTGGATCTTTTCTTTTTCTCTTATGACTTATGAGAGCACTGAGCATGTTGGATATGTGATCATTTTTTACATTAACCTGCTCAGGCGGCATAGCAAAGACAATTAATCTACATGAATTGACGGCATCATAATGAGGCAAGCAAACCAACACCAAGACCAACTGGCCAAGTGGTCAAACAAAATAAAAGCTAAGCAACTTTACAATAATGATATTCTGATTACAGTATCTGTATATGAATTTCCCAACAGGGAGCAGAAGTACGATGTGATACAAATGCTGCATACTAGACAATGCAATTATCCCAAACCTGATAGCGTGCATTGTATTCCATCCATGAAGTCAGAAGTAGCAAGAATTGGCATCATAATTGATACATACTTCACTATCTCTTCTTTATTACTGTACAAATAACCCCAGAAATCTTGCACTAATACTGTGATGATAGTTACAAAAAGGCCCTCAGCTAGGAAAAAATTATTCCTGAAACATAAACTGATAGGCGTGCTGCAAGTGGATTCCCAGCACCTAGTTCATTGGACACTCTAATACTGCAAATAAACAAAGAACCATGGGCCAAAACTAGTTAACCACAAGTTTCTTTTACCACAGAACAAAAAGGAGTGGGCACTACGAATTTATGCTCCTCTGACCTTATTGCGCTGCTGAGGCCACTTGGAATTGTATAGACCATCCACATTGTGTTTAGGCTGCAAGAGTCAAAGTTACATTACATCAAGCACTGAAAGCATCATTACTGAACAACATCGGATCTAAAAGATTGATCAGTTTAATAGAATTTCCGATTACTGAAAGGGAGGAGGTATTTCAAGTTTCATTTGCTTACCTGACTGACAAAATTGAAGTTTCCAGTGTTGGATCTGGAAGAAATCCCGCTAAAGAGAACCACCATCTCAAATGCCCAATACTCCAAGCTGAGCTATCTTGCAAGTCAAATAACCAGTTCCATGCAGAAAGTAGGTAAAGGTACACATTACTTCTTTGCCAGATCATAAATTTAACATCGAAGATTTATTGAAATACATGTTTTTCACATGGTGCCCCACATCAGGCTTACCAGGTCATAAAGGTAGATGGAATTGCTAGCTTTAGATACACTTGGGCATCCTTTAACTTTAGTGCCTCCCTTGACCATCCATGCCAACTTCTTCAGCCAGCTTCAGAGACTTTCACATACACAGCTAGCAATGCCACATTGAACCAGTAAGATACTGAGGTTGCCAGAGCTGCGCCTGCGCCTTTGTGGCCAAGGCCAAAACTTCAAACCAGCAACCAGCATAGCATAACGTGAAGTAGCAAAGTAAGTCCAGAGCAAGCTACCAATATCTGGACAATATTTTGGGTCTGCAGGAATCTGGTAAGGCACTGAAGAAAACCATACACGAAAAGACCAGGAACTGAGCATACAGTCCAGCTTCGAATGATATCTCAGGATTTTGACCGAGAGCGGCCAGCGAAGCCCAAAACAAAGGCCAGAGGAACACCCGTAAGCATAAGAACAATTATAGCCCTTTACGTGTGTGTCCCCAGCATGTCATATTGTCTTGCTCCGTATGATTGTCCACAAAAGGTATCCAATGCGCTTCCCATACCCAGCTTGACATGGAAAAGAGGAGCACGAATTCCACTTATTAATTAATTTACTGGTAGCACAGTAGGCATCACGCAGTATAGCACTGGCCACTGCGCAATAAGTCAAACTCATACGCCCCTTGTTACTTCTAGTAAGTACAATTATGGAGCATGTGGAAAACTAATTGGAGTAATGCGAAAGTATTTACAGAATCCGTAATACTTTTGGTTACAAATTCCTTAAATAACTAGGTTGTACAGTGTACATGTTCCGATTCACATTTCCCCATGCTCTTCAGACTTGATGCACAGGCAGTAGCATATACCGAGTTGCACAAATGGTTTAGTGAAGCGAGGTTACTACCGCACTTACCAGGACGTTGAAGCCGGTGACGTTGGCGAAGGAGGCCGCGACGGAGGCCCCAGAGAGGGAGAGCTCCCCTGGGTGTCCGGCGAACATGACGGAGACCACCTGCAGGCAGTACTGCAGCAGGCTGCACGCCACCAGCGGCGCCGCGAGCCCCACCTGCCGCCGCACCTCCGCACCCACCGCGGCGCGTGGAGCGGAGCGGGGCAGGAGGAGAGGCGAGGACGCAGCCGCGCTCACCTCCGCCGCCCCGCCGGCGCTAGCGCCGCAATTTCGCGATGGCCTCGCGGGCTCGGAAGTCGGAACCGACGGGTTTGAGTTGACTTGTCTTGGGCTTCGGCCTGAAATGGTGGTGATGGGCTAAAATAGTAAACAGCCCGTTCGTTTGGCCGTGGCTTCGTCGTAAACGATCGTAAATTTTCAGCCAGAACAGTATTTTTCTCTCACATAAACTAGCTAGCAGTACTTCTTCACGAACCAGCAACGATACGAACCAACCAACCGAAAATCTGCCAAACTCTGTTTACAAATTTTTAATTTAAAAAAGTTTTTTTATCTTCGCTTCAAAAAGAAAAATAGTTTGTTATATCTTGTGTTTTTACTTTTACAGAAGAATTACTCCTTTGCAATCTCCTGAAATCTTGCTTTTCCATCGGTCACTCGCCTCCCAACGCTCTTCCTCCTACGCGCCGTGCCCGCGCTAGAGACAAGATGAAGATGAAGAAGGCGTTAGGGTCCGTAACACATCATCTTGGGCAATCGGGCTCATAGGGTCATCCATGAGAGCATCGCCAATAGCGGCTTCTTGAGCTATTGGTTCATCTAATAAGTTGACCATCCTTGCCGACCTAAGACCATCATCCTATGCATTTGTTACCTGCTTGTAGGACCTCTGGGGCAAGGCTTTTGATGATCTTGTGATCTTCCAACAGCGGCTTCTTGAGTCATTGGTTCATTTAATAAGTTGATAAGCCCCACAGATATCAGAGCATCATCCCATGAAATGTCATCTACTTGCTGGAGGCAGGCCGGTCAAGCGATGGAGACGGCAGGCGGGTGGCTTATGGTCCTAGCACTAGCGAGGCGGCCATGCCAAGTCAGGGCAGGGGCGTCCATGGTCGGAGCTCGTCGTGGAAGGAGGAGGAAGGGAAAGAAGGGTGCCGCCGCGGGGCGCGTTGTCTTCCTCCGCACTCCTCCTCGTCCTCGTCCCCACCGCACAAGAAGGGGGCGGAGGAAGAAGAGGGACGAAAGGAGGTTGAAGATGACTCCTACGCTGTAGGATTAGGATCCAACGGCTGCCATCGTCGCCTGATGAAAATGCAAAACTGCAGTCACCTGCAGTGGAGACACACCCTTTTATTTTATCATAAACCCTATGTATAGGAAATTTCAGGGAGAGTAATGTGCCATTCATGCTGTGTAGTACCTACCAAACTTATACCAACTACTAAGTCAATGCCTCAACGAGGCTTGCATGTCTACTGTGTTATTGCTGCTACAAAGAGTTGCAAGCAAAAATATGATATCCGATCTCTCATTATTCCATTTTAATTATGCCTTGCGTATCTGCATATGCGCCATACAAATAATTTGGATTAATTAATGATCTCTTCATATCACAAAGATTTTCAAGGAAGAAATCATATCCGGTGAGGTTCTCCACATTAATTCGAGGCTAGGGTGTAAAATAAGTTACAAATGGTACCACAAAAAAAAAGTTACAAGCGATGTGAAAATCTATCAGGGTTTTGCGTTCAAAAAAAGGAAGAAAATCGATCAGGATGTGAAAAGGCAGTAACTAGCACTCGATCACATAGGGAGAAGGCATCCAGCGATGTTCCATGGTAATGGCTGTAGCCTGTAGCATACAAACTGCCCATCGAATCATGGAGCTCACGGCACAGACATACCAGTTTTTCTCCAACCTGGGCAGGTTCAACATAACACAGTAATCATATGAAACCAAACAGTAGAGCATATAACGATTAATAACTTCTACACGGTCTTATGTGCTCTCGAGCACAATTGAGTTGCTTATTTCTGTCAATGGGTTCTTATTTCTAACATCCATATTATCTGTTACTATCACTTGTTCAGCCTGATTCAGAAGAGCATGCCATAGTCAACCGCTGGCATTGCAGGACTCCAAGCCCATAACACATCGTCTTGGGCAATCGGGCTCACAGGGTCATCCATCAGAGCATCGCCAATAGCGGCTTCTTGAGATATTGGTTCATCTAATAAGTTGACCATCCCCGCCGACCTAAGATCGTCATCCCATGCATTGTTACCTGCTTGCAGGACCTCTGGGGCAAGGCTTTGCTGATCTTGTGATCCTCCAATGACGGCTTCTTCAGTCATTGGTTCATCTAATAAGTTGATAAGCCCCACAGATATCAGAGCATCATCCCATGGAATGTCATCTACATGCTGGAGATCCTCCATGCCAAGGCTTTGCTGCTCTTGCGATCCTTGAGTTACTGGTTCATCTATGTTAATCAGACCAACCGATCTCAGAGCATCGTTACATGCGTTGTCGCGGAGATCCTCTAGGCCAAGGCTTTCCAGCTGACTCATCCGAAATGAATCTGCTTCCTCCCGGCCATCAGAAGGGCCTGTCAGGTCCAGATCATTGCTGTCTAGGTGCGCCCAAGCAACAGAAAAATCCATTGATGCATTGTACTCCGGGTCCACAATACCTTCAACAACAAGAAAGAATTTTAGTCCCAAGCAAGTTATTGCAGGCTAGGAATGAAACGTCACGAGTCAATAAATAAAAGATAGAAAGGTAAGAAAGGTATTAGAAAGGTATTAGTAAGAAAAGGAGGATAAATAGGTAAATAAGTTCTTTTTAAAGAGAAGCCAGCAGATTAAACTGCAGTTCTATATATTAATAAAGGAGGAGTAGAAAAGGTAAATAAGGTATTAGCACCACCAGCAGTTTCGGGGGCTTCATTTGGATCCCCTGCATCTGTGATAACAATATTGTTCTTCACAGGCCACCGATGTTCGCTCATAAACTGCCAACGTTTCTTTTTCTCAGAGAACACTCTATGCAGGTTATTTTCATACTTATCCCACATACACACAGACTCTGTGTCCTTAGTCTTCAGAGCCACTGTGTCCGCTGACCTTTTCTTCACCTCTGTCCACAGCCTTAAGGGGTACACTTCCCCGTCTGTCTCAACTCTGGGTGTGATGGATTCAGCAGTGCCTTCATCATGCCCCATTGGTTTTCTGCTGGCATTCTCTTGGCGCTGTCCTCCTTGCTTTGCATTCCGGTGGCACAATCGATGTTTCTATATTACATTTGAGGAGAAAATTGTCAAGCAAGGGACAAAGTTAGGTCACAGTATTAAAGGTCAAACTAATGATCAATTAATCACCCACCTGGAGATGGCTCCCTATATGCTTCGCAGTCAAACCCTTTATATTCATCAGGTGGAGGATCCCGTCAGGTGTAGCATCTGTTAGCCACCCAAAGAAAATAAACAGGACATGGTCATGTTTTAGCTAATAAAATAACAAATAACTAATTTAGATTTCAAGCCATGTGTACGTATGAGCTATACTTACACTCGTTCCCCCCAAGAGCTTCGACAGCCCCCAAGAACTTTTCATGGAGCTCAATGGTCCATGTGATCCGATTCCGCTTCTTTGGCTCTTCATATCCATTGCTTTCAGGATCGGATAAATTATTTCCCTCTAGGATAAGCACTTCCTTGGGCTTTTCAGTAGACGATGAAACCATTCCATTTCTGGTACTATTAAGAGTTGGTCCTTGAGGTGCTGCCTTTTTAAACTTGTGTTCCAGTGCTTGGTGCCACAGAATGCTGAAGCTTCTTCTGTCCAGAGGCTTCAGCACATGGAAGCATGCACCCAGGTTCATACATTTGGAAAGTCCCTCTTCATCGTCACAAGAACACATTGCTGTCAACAAGGAGGAATAACCCTGGAACAGTGAGTTTGGGATAGGTGAGAAATTCTTAAAATAATAGAGCTCTGAATATAAACTCTTACCGGTAAGAGGGACTTCAAGTTCATTCAGCATGTAATAATGGAGCAGATCAGAGTTTGCGGAAGTGCCTGGTGCCATATTGTTAAGGTTAACATCCACCAATACCAAATCAAGCTCCACTTCGTTAGCAGCCCCGCCTTCAACGAAATCCAGGGCCGCTTCTGCTGTTTGGAAGGGGAAAACTATGCAACGATAAAGGTAATAAGATTAAAAATTTGGAAAATTCATACCACAGTGTATTTAGCAATGTTTTTGTAGGCGCTAGGCGGTTTCTAGGCGGTGACCCATCGCCTAGCGCCTAGGCAGGCCTAGGCGTTTCAAGGCGTTTTTCTAGGCGTTTTGATAAATTTGCATTCAGCATGTATAGCTGAATAAATATATAAATGTAGTTGCTGAAATGCTGAATAAATAGAAGTTCCTACAGCAATAGAAGTGGTATCTTGTGAAAAAATAGAAGTTCTAGGGACTATAATGTAAGAAATCAGTAAAGGAAATCATAGCAAGAAAATTTGCTGAATTTTTTTACAAAGTGGAGGGGCAAGTCGCAAAATCGCTCGGTCTTATCCACATCTCATCTGCAGCCCGAGCAGTCCATCTTCTTTCCCGTGACCTTCTTCTCCCTTCTTTCCCGTGACCTCTCTCTATCTCTCTCTCAGGCTCAGCCTTCGTGCGTTGCCGCAGCTTCGCCTCGCGCCCCCACGCCATCACGACCCAAGGCCTGCCTTTCCTTTCTACTCCCTTCCCCTCTCCTTCAAACGGATGCGCATCTGATGGGATTGGGAGGAGGGAGGCCTGGAGGAAGCGGCCCGGCAATGGATCCGGCGGCGCAGCTCCCTCCCTCGGGCGGCGCGGCTCTGGATCTGGTGGCACGGCGCCTATTCTCCGCTTACCCCCCTAGGCGAGGCGTTACCCCTCCGCCCAGCGCTGAAGCGCGCCTAGGCGAGCGCGGAATCGCGCCTTGTTTTTCATTGGTATTTAGCACTGTTCTACAATTAATGGACCCTGCACTTGACAAATAGGCCCAACAAATAATTTTTAATTATACTCCTAAGCAAAACTTCTCTCAGTGTAGATTGATTTCAGCGAGGCAGAAGGAACCAATAAACAACTATAAACAAACAGGAGCTCCTCTCAGTGTTCCAAATGATGGATCTATTCCAGCATGTTTTTTTAATGTTCTTTGTTGGGAGCCTATCCAAATTAGTAAAGCTAGTAAAAGTCCAATTAAAAAATGTATTCACACCTCCACATTTGAGTCCACATAATCCTCTACCGTACACCCAATCTTAAGCTACACGACAAAATGAAATATTCCAAAATTGGAATATAAAGCGTCATACCGTACACCAAAACATATGATACGTGACAAAATGATACATTCAGTAATTGAATTTAAGCGTTATACTATACAATCAAGCATATGATACACGACAAAATGGAATATTCTGAGATTGGAATCTAAAGCACCATACCATAAACCCAAACTTATGATATACGACAAAATGGAATACTCAGAAATTGGAATCCAAAGCGTCATACTGTACGCCCAAACTTATGATATACGACAAAATGGAATCCTCTGAAATTGGAATCCAATGCATCCTACTGTACGTCCGAACTTACTATATACGACAGAATGGAATATTCAGAAATCAGAATCTAAAGCGTCACGTAGTACACCCAAACTTGCGATACACAACAAAATGGAATATTCAGAGATTGGAACCTAAAGCGTCATATCATATACCTAAATTTATGATATGCAACAGATGGAATATTCTGATAACCGTAGATTGGAATCCAAGCAAGCACTCACAAATAGGAAAAGACACCAAACATCCTTGAAACATAATATGCTACAGAAGCCCCTTGAATAACATATAGTAGGTGTAGATTGATTTTTAGGGCGGAGGATCTGAGTTCCTCTACTTCTTTGTCAAGAGAAGAAATCCTTTCAATATTGCCAAAAAAAGATCTAGGTCAACATGTTTCTCCCCCCATCACCTTCAGGAATCATACAGACTACAAATATGATACCACAGCTAACATATATAGGAATTCTTTTTTCAGGGAAAATAATAAGAGTTAGTTCGATATACAGGTTCCTCAGTTTTATAAAAGATTTCAGATTTCTTGAAATGAATATTGTGCCTATTGACTTCCCTTTTCCCTCTAGAACACACTTCATTTTTTTAGAACAAAAATGCAGAAAAGGAAAAGGGGTTCCAAAATGGAATGCTTCAAGAATCAAGATCCACATGCACCTTTGAAGTTAAACTTTGCGAGCGTCTCAGAGATGGTCGACAAGGATGCTGGGTCACTATCCAGAACCAGCGCTGAAAGCCTTTCCATCATTCTGTCACCAAAGGGATTTTGAAGGCAACTTTGAGCTTTCTGGTGTGAGAGTGAGACCTTCGTAGTGGGTCAGGGGTAGGCAGTCTTTATATAATAATAAAATTAAAAAAAGACGAAGCTTCAAAATCTGTGAAATTGCTTTATTTCAATGGTAAGTTGACCTGTATTTGGACTGGTGCACAACAAAAGTTAGTACATAGATACAAGAGATATGGTGACTTAAGCAATACATGAGAACCCAAAGTCAAGACTATATTTTTCTATGCAAAAGCCTGTAACCATGTTGCTTTCAGGGCGTCACACTCTTTGAGGTAATGAGGTATTAGTTTTCAAGAAAAACCTAGTATGAAACTGGGTAAAACATACTAACAGATACATGCAAACCTCTACTATTTTATTTCTTCCTCTTTGTTTCCAATTTGTAGCATCAAATTTGACATGGTAAATATGGATGCAATTTCAGGAACCACTGAGTATCAAACTGTGATGGCAGTAATTGCCACAGCACCTGGTTTTGGAATGTCCTTGGGCATCTGTTGACAAATGGACATGCAGAAAATGAAGGCAAAGGACAATAAAATCACATTAAATGAAGCCTCGGCGGATACGGTGGCATTAGTTAGTATAATAATAATAATAATATAGTAGTCCCCTGGGACACAAATATATGGCATACCATATCTGTGGGCAGTCCAAAATGGCACACCATATTAATTTCAATCTTCTTTTTCCTCCCAAACCGCCCTGTTTACATCTCTACGAAACCATGAGAGAAAGTAAAATGCCAGTCATTGAGAGAGAAATATTTACTAGTCCTAGAAAGATATACGCCCAAAACACCACAACCAATCTGCAATTCCCAGTTCCATTCGGATAAGAGTTCCTCGATGACATTATATAAAAACTAACTCTGAAAAGACTCTGTTCTATTCCGTGCATTTCAGCAAATCTTGCCACAGTAATATTTTGCAGCCGGTCCCCTATGGTGTACCGATGCAATATCCAAGCCTGTTCTCTGATTGCATATATCATACCATAACATACTAGGACGAAACCTGCATTCATCAATCCTAGTAACAGGCAAGCCTGGGGCGCCAAAACAAGAAGAAGAAACCATGAAAGTAAAATATCTCAATGCTATATGTACTAAGTATTCCACGACTAATTACCGACCGGCGTACGAAACTGGAAACGCACACGGTAGAAAGTACCACAAAAACCGCTATGCTAATACTGCGGCGCCGCTTAATTACAAACTAAGGGTTTGTCCACCGCAGACACTCGCTGGTTGGAATGGAACTCAAACAAAAAACGAGCAGGCCGGCGGCGCACAAACCGACAGACGGACGGCGGCGGCCCCGGTGACGCGACCCTGAGACCGCGAGGCCTGCCTGCGGCCGGGCCGGAGGCACCGCGGGAGGCGTGTCCGCATCCACTGCGGCGCGGGCTGCGCCGTCTCTCGCCACGTCGCCCCCGCCATCCGTCGACAGGCGCGAACGGAGAGCTCGGGATGGGCCAAGACCCGGTGGATCGCGCTGTGGGCCGTGGGAAGGAAGCAAAGGAAGGCCAGGGGAGTGGGCTTAGGCGGTGGGGCCCAGAGTACCGCCAGATGTCGGCATGGTGGTGGTGTTTTTTTCTTTCTTTTTCGAGACATGCACGGTGGTGGGTCGGGCGGCGCGCGTCACGACGCGGGGAACGGGGCGGTGGACGGCGCGTGGACCTAGCCCCAGCCACAGGCCTCGTCGGGTGACCAGCCGCGTGGCGGTGTGGTCGATCGGGCCTGCGTCGCCACACCATGACGCCACTCAGCCCGCCAGGAGAAGGAGAGGAGAGGGAGATGCGGCGGTGGACGTTACGCGGCTGCTGCTGATGGATGAGGGCTGCATTGCGGCTTCCTTTAGTTTGCCAAATTTGAAAATTTAGCTACTATAGCATTTTTATTTTTATTTATCAATTAGTGTTTAATTATGGGCTAATTAGGCTCAAAACGTTCGTCTCGCGATTTTCAATCAAACTGTGCAATTAGTTTTTTTTCGTATACATTTAATGCTCTATGCACTATCACAAAATTCGATGCGATGGCTAATATAGCACTTTTTAGAAAAATTTATGTCACACCACGCAAAAGCACCCTTGGATTCATTCGGCTGGCCCCCGCGCCGCACAGCACACGCTCCACAGTGCGTTAGTGCCTTCGCCGGACAATACTCTCAGCCTGTTGGCTTAGTTGTCAGTTCAAATTAGTCAGCCAACAATGTTTTTCTCTCATAATAAATCAGCATCAGCCGATTCAAACCAGCCTAGAAACCAACCAACGAACATGCCGTCTATCTGCTCTAGAATAAAAAAATCAATTCGTAGAATCATCTTAAGTTAAACTATTTTATATTTAACCAATATCAAAGTAAAATGATAGCGACATCCATAGCATTAAATTAATATATTATAAAAATGTATACTCTATCTGTTCTAGAATAAACAAATCAAGTCAAACTATTTTATATTTATTTAACCAATTTAAAAGTAAAATAATAGTGGTATCCATAACATTAAATTAATATATTAAAAACATATACTCTATCTGTTCTAGAATAAATCAATCAATTCGTAGAATCATCTTAAGTCTAACTATTTTATATTTAACGAATTTAAAAGTAAAATGATAGCGACATCCATAACATTAAATTAATACATTATAGAAATATATTTTATAATATCTCTAATGATTAGTGCTAATTTAATGTAATAAATATTAGAGATCTTTTCTATAAATTTAATTAAGCTTGATATATAATCTGATTTAACACCATTCTAAAAGTTAATTTAATTCAAATGCAAAGTGTACCAGGGATCAGTGCCTCAGTGAGCACCTACTAAGAAATTATACATACCATCTCTGGTTAGATAAGATTTTGGGGTTGCATAAGGTTCGTTCTTATTTCTAAGTTACACGGTACAAATGCAAACATAAGTGCCCACAAACACCTATGCATGCTTACCTTACCTCGATTGTGCACATGCAAAAACCTTGTTCTTGTAATCAACTTTGAGAGACTAAGCGAGCAGGTTGGGATCACCACACGCGTCTCGATACTAATAGACACCTCGTCTACCATTAACATAGTTATTTTGTTAAATCATAGAATAAATTTAAGAAAATGTAAGTACGCCGTGGTACCGATGCCGAGTCGAAAACCTAGGTAGCTAAGATCTACAAACGGCTATCTAATCAGTTGAGCTATGCCCAACAATTCACATACGTGGTTTTATTTTCGTTGGCTGTGATGTGATTTATTTTAGTCACCCGAGGGAGTGGTTGGATTTGAGGACACCATAGTCTTTTTAGTTTGAGTTTGATGAAAGGTCTCAGTAGTCACGTTACCAATTTTTCACGAAGTTGAGTCGTTGGTCAGCTAATATTAGTTTGTTATTCTTATTATACTATACTCTTTGAAATATATGTTTGTTTTTTTCTCTCTTTTTAGATTATTTCTCAATTCATTCAGAAACAGTATAAGCATACATGCCTCGTGATTCTTGATGCACATGTTGGTGAATGTTGATGATGACCTTATTGTTAAACTATAGGAGCTACCTAGCTATCACGTAGAGTCCATACTCTTCGTAGTAGGCCATACTTGACCTTTGACGTACTGCAAAAGTGCAACCACGAAACATGTCACGTAAGGCAAAAGCACTGATGCATCAATTCATCTGGCCCTATACCGCATAGCACTTAGCACGTCGTTCCACAAATGTATTTAAATTTAATTTACATTTGCTACCGTCAGGAAAAAGAACGTACCCACAGAGTCAGCTAATAACCTTTACATAATCCTTTTAAAAGAAACCTTACATAGCAGTAAAATATACTAGTATCTCTGAAAGGTTGACGTTTCAGACAGTAATTTTGATTTGCATACGGCTCAAAAAAATTTTGGCAGGGACGTCGCTTTTTGCTGATATGGCCTTTTTTTCTCCCTAAAGAACTGTTCTAATCTATTTAACCTTACACTGTACTCCCTCTGTCCCAAAATAGAAGTCATTTTCGCTTTCCGAGAAGTCAATTTTTTTTAACTTTAACCAATTATATATAAAATAATATTAATATTTATAATACATAATTAGTATCATTTAGATGGATCGTTGAATATACTTTCATAATAAACTTATTTGGAGATATAAATGTTGCATACATTTTCTACAATCTAGTCAAAGTTGAGAAAGTTTGACTTACACGTATCTCATAACGTCCTTCTTTTTGGGATGGAGGGAGTACGAAAGGTGCAGAGAAATCACAAATAGCGAAGCACAACAATACTGTGTTTATCCATTGTTCACTCGTACCTTTAGCAACTCCAACCAAGCTCTCAAATTTTACACCCCATATTCCTTTAGATAGAAATCGTTCATCAATATTTCATCTCCTATTTTTCACTGCATTCCTATCGTTCTTCTAAATTTTCACACTGTATTGTTATGGGTCATTGGTCCCGCTTGTCAGCTTTATGGAAAGAGAAAAAGGAGGAACGAGAGGAAGAATGAAGGGCTCCTACATTTGAGGGTTCATGAGAGGGCCTCATCCATCAGGAGGCAGAAATAGGGGCAAGGGCCTGTTCGGCTGGTATTAAAGTTAACTGATAAGTTGGCTAAAGCTGTTTTGTTATGAGAGAAAAATACTGTAGATTCTAGCCGATCAGTCGGCTGATATGTTCAAGCGAACATGCCTCGTGGAGAGCTTTTTCATGTGTTTGATCTCCTAAAGTGGGATGAGAACTCGAGTAGGAGTTTGGTTCGAGTTGCTCTAAGATTTAGGAACTGTTTGATGCAACTTCCTGTGGCTTTGGCTCTGCCATCATATATATATAGAACGTCGTAGCGACGCTGTAGCAAGAAGCCAGTGGAGCTACAAATCATGTCTCCGCCGGCATCTCATCTTCCGAGTTCATTTTTCGTCTCAGGAAATAAAACGTTTCCTTGATACATTAGCTCTACAGTGAATAGAAGGAGGAGCCGAAGCCTTCAAGTGCAAAAAAAAAGTCATACCAAACAACGCCTTACAGAGAGCCTCTTTGGCAGGGCTCCTGCAGGGGCTTCACCTCCAGCTCCTGCAGGAGCTATGCCAAACGTCTGTTTAGGAAAGGGCTCCGCATGGGGATCCGGAGCCATTTTTGCCTGCGCAGGAGAAGCCTAAAAAACGAGCTTCGCGTGGCTCCTTGCTGTGGGTTCACGTCGTCTAGTGCGAAGGAGCCATTTTGCCAAACGTTTTCCAAAACGGCTTCAGCTCCTCCAGATGAGCTACTCCTTCAGAGGAGTCAGAGCCGGAGCCATTTTCAGAGGAGCAAAAGCCCAAAGTGGTTTCACCGGCTCCTCTTATCCTGTATTTTTGCTAGAACCAAAGCCGCTACAGTGGAAACAACACAACGAGGCAACAGTCTTTCTCCCTACACCGAATACGGAGTACATGCTTGACGTGCAACCATGAAACAGTCATGGACGCCGCGCAAGCCTAATCATTGTCACAGAACCGACCAATTTATAAGAGCACAAGTATAAATTCTCGAACTTGAGCCTATATAAACCCGGTAGTCAACCGAAATCTCGAAGGATTTCAAACCAACTTGCATATAACCAAGATCATAGTAATTCAACATAACATATCGTACGTTACAACATTTCACATACGTTCGCAAACAGGTTACATCATCACAGAGTCATTGTTATTACAAAACAAGTCTTGTAAACATGCGGAAGCAAATAGTTTAACTCACACACCGAGTTCAAATACACATACTGGTTTGCTGATCACAGACCGCAAAAGCATTCAGATAAGAGAAAAGAGATCATGCCCATGATCTAGTCTTCATCACCCGCCGGGTGGAGACAATACTTGTAGAATCCCTGATATAGAAGGTCATCTGCAACAAGAGGGAATAAACCCTGAGTACGGGAATGTACTCAGCTAGATTTACCCGTCGAAAACCAAACAAATGACACCAAGAATTATGCATAGCTTAATGTAGTAGAGCTGGCTGACACTTTCTTTTTGCAGAAACGCATAAGTAATAATGATCAACTCTTAACCTGAACTAGCAGTAACTTTTTAGCCATTAACCTGTCATCTATATTAGCACATGTACTAAGCAATCATTTTATTAGGGTGCAAACATTAATAACCATATCAGGTATTCATTGTGGCAACCTTATCATCATCCATTTAACCATATCGTTAAATTAATTGAATCTACGTTGCCGCTGCTCAGTCAAGTTCTCACTATCTAGGAGAGACGGCGATTCGAATCGATTCCTATCCAGCTGGAGGGGTATTCCTAAACACAAACCCAGCTTCCCCCGTTAGGGTCGCAACAAGTCACCTTTGGTACGATTCAGGAGTCGTGAGTCCGAACAGATCGACATTCTCAGAGAACCACTCTACCAAGGTTGTTCGGGACTCTAACCCGCCTTGGACTTATGCCAATGGCTCTCCGCACATCCTTACTACCTCCAGAATGTCGCCACTGCTCGCGTTCCCGGCCTGAGTCGAGCTACTAGGCTTCGCGGTCGGAACAACTTATCCGGCCAGCTAAGTGTTAGGCTGCGTTCAACATGACATGAGAACGTACGGCGTATCGGTCCTTAAACGACTCAGATGGAGTCACTATGTTCAAACCTACATAAGACCTCGCCCGATCTTAATTCATTATTCACATGGTTCTTTTTCACGATAGCAAATATAGCCAACCGTGATCCACCTCATCCTAAAGCTCGCAGGTGACAGAAAATCACTTGACTTCTACCGCACTAAGCATGGCTAAGCATTTAACCTGTTCCTGAACTTAAATAGGATTCCAGTGCGATATCTAGACAATGAAGGATATATAATGCATCAATTGGTTCCAACCAATTCCTATACTTAATGCATCATCAACAATAAAAAATACTCAATGTATTTATAAAAACATGGGAGGCTTAATATGCTCTAGGGCTTGCCTTTCAGGAATGAGGAAGGCTGGTGGTCAGGGCACTCGGGCAATTCCTCCATGGCGACTGCTTCGTCGGCTTCCTGCACCTCGGGTTCCTCCTCCTGGTTGGCTCCCTCGAACTCCAGCAACGTCACTTCCTCCGGCACACCTATTGCATGAATGCGCAAGATAAATATCATGGATGCACATGAACGAATGTCGGGGATGCTCGGGGAATGCACATGTGCACTGTAGTTTGTATATTCCAACTTAAGCCCTATTCAAATCACTTTCACTTACCACGTTTATACAACCTAAGGTATAATTGCTCATCTTTCGTTAATGACCTAGCACCTGCACCTAAGCATATTCTCAAGTTAGGCTAACCCCTAAACAATCAATGAGAACATTGCACAAGCATACAATCAAGCATTTGTATTCCAACCAAATGAAGACTATGTAGCGGTACAGTAAACTAGCCATAACTGGAGATTTATAAATCCAAATGATATGCAACAAGACAATCTGGAAAGCTTATAAAATTGTCTACAATACATTTTCAGACCTCAGAGTATGATTCAAACCTTTACCAGGTCGAACTCATAAATCAACAGAACTCTGTCCTCACAAGGCAGAGAATAAGCAAAGACTGGAACCTAACTTTAAACAGCTGTAGTTTCTAAGCTACTGGGCCAAATGCCCTCAAATTTTGACAGGAGCTAGATACATAAATTATCTACAACTCTTGTATTCATTACAATCACAGAAAACCAAAATATCATGGGGAGCTTTCTAAAGTCCCCAGATCTGTCCAGAGGGACATACTGCAAACAAAATACTTAGTAACTCATGAGGTAAATATATAATTGGACGACACTAAATCTACTCACATGTCACACATATCACAAGAACACCAGAAAGTAGGGTGTTCATTCCCAAAACATTTCCTCTAATACCTTTCTTAATTTATTTAATTAATTAGAGGAAATAGTAAACATATATGAAAGCTATACCATTAAATCTACAAAAATTACAGTAGACCCTACATGCCCTAAGTAGACTACCATAAAAATTTCACACCATTTTAGTAAGTACAGCCGCCTACACAAAAATGGTAAGGCAGAATGGCTTAAAATGGCATAATTAGGAAACCTTAGTGAAAAGTGTCAAGCAACAGATTTCATATTTTTCCTAGCATCTATAAGGTACCAAGATACTACCTACCAAGTTTCATGGCCATAGGATTCATAGATAATTTACAAAAATTCACGCTAGTATCTACCAAAGATAAAAGGAAATTCTATAACTCAAAAACTACACATGCAATGTCTCTCAAATTTTAACCAGAGCTTCTACTAAGCAATACTAGCTTACCCACAAAATTTCACAATTTTTGGATCAAGGAAACTCAAGATATGATTTAAACAAGTTTGCATGCATTCAAAAACACTTTTCAAGTTCCTATTTAATTCATCCAAAATTTCTACATAAAGTGCTCAAGACATATTTTTCTTAAATACTAGACCTAACTGTGAGTCTAACAAAATTAGAAGTACTCAATTTGGATCTACCAATTGGGAGTTACAAAAATCACAAATCAGCATTCAAAACTGCATTTTTGAACTAGCCCTAAGACAGCACAGCCACTGACGTGCGGGTCCCGGTGTCAGCCGACCCCACCCGTCAGCGAGACGGAAACAGAGGAGGCGCACGCGATGGTGCGGCACACGGCGAGGCTCGCCGACGGTGGCTCCTCCGGCGAATTCAACGGCACCGGCGTGCTCCCCAAATTCCCCCACGTGGATTGACCCCCTAAGCCTAGACCTTAGCAGCCCCAAAGCACGCCGGCCATGGCGCACGGCGGCCCTGCCGTGGCGCACGGTGGTGCGCGGCCACGTTCCGGTATGACCGGACCGGCTTGGTCGGTAAGGTCTTCACAGGAGCTGCTACAAAGCGATGGGGAAGACGAGACGAGGGCTAGGGATGGAGGAATGGTGCGGTGGTGCGCTGGCCACGGTGAGCGCCATCTCCGGCGATGCTCAGTCATGGCGGCGGTGGTGGAAACGGTCACAGCGACCTTACCTAAGCTCGAGTGGATCGGCTAAACGGTGGAGGACGGAGAGGCGAGCACGGCGGAGCTCCAGACAAGCTGGCCGATGCGTTTTTGCGGTGGTGCGAGAGCTAGGCGACGGCGAAGCAGGAGCGGCAATGGCGGAGTGGCTGCTTGCTTGGCGCAGCGCGCGGTGGAGGCGAAGAAATGCGAACTGGAGCGGGTGAGTGCATCGGGCAGGCGCGCGGGGTGCTCAAGACGCGGCTGACCGTGCCAGGGCGTCCACGGCGCGTGGCCAGCGTGCTCAGGCGAGCGGCGACGCGCGGCACACACGCGTCATCGCCTTTCTGAACCGGTCGGCCATGTTCACTGAAGGTTTTCTGAAAACGCGATTCAGAGTTCATCCAGTCCGACTGACAGCGAAACTTGTCGCCAATAGATCTCTTAATCCGTGGCGATCCAGGTTAAGTTGTAATTAACAAAGTTGGAGACCTACGTGAGTACTACAAGTTTGCTAATTGGAGCTCGAGCTAATTTGCCATATATTTCAATCTACATGGCTCCAAAGTCGTCTTCATGAAACTGAAAAGCAGTTCCAACACTTAAACAATTTTTTTAATGTTGAATCCACCATCAAGCTGACTTGTGGGTCCATTTTGAACATGTTGCGCACTTTTTCATGACTTGGCTTCTAAACAAAGTTTGTTCTTTATTAAATTTTCTACAACTTTGCTTTAGGTTGCTCAGCCATGCAAACATCCTAAGCTACACTTTTTAAATAGTCAAACACAGGAGCTCTAGGGGTCCAAATTGGTCAACCATGACTTGAAACCTAATTAGGCAAAATGATCAACATGAACAATGTTCCAAATAACATTTTAGGTGTAACTAAGTTACTTACAAGCATTTTTAGCCACACCATGCATTGGTCACACAAGAGTCAAGCAAGATATATACTGAAACAATGAAAAACACAAGAAATGTTGCAAATGTTTCATAGTCATGTTTCACATGTTTCATGATCTTGTTGCATAGTATTAACTAATCTTGTTTCACTAAGTGAGTGGCACATGTTGCACTTAAGTGTTGCACACTTTACATTTCATAAAAGAACAACACACGAAATATTCAATATGTTGCAATGTTTCGAAATTATGTTTCATGTACTATAAGTTCACGAAGGGAGGCATGATGCTTATGTTTATGAAATGCAGTGCAAATGTGGAAGACAAACACCTGGGTGTTACAATCATGCTGCCAGCCTGCCTGCCTTCTGATCAGTATTAGTGCTAATAATAACTCGCCGTTTTGATCCCGGCCGTCGCCCGGCATTTGACTGCCATGTCAGATCCATCACCCATCTGGAACCAGATAGTATGCACACAGTCATGCGCTGCTAATCACGGTGGCCGTTGACCGGGCCGGGTGATTAGCACAGCAGCAGCTTCGTCTCTCGCTGTCACGCACGCATGCTCCCAAAGCCGAGAGCCCGAGATGACCCCCGCGCGGTCATGGTGCTCCGGTACGGTTTCTACGTTCGTTGCCCATTTCTACGACAAGCACCCTTCACTTCTTCAGAGCAGGCGACTGAATCCACCGCCCGCTAGCCTACCTACTACTGCCTCTACTTTTGGCCCTGTTCGGCTTACCAGAAGCCTTTCTTTCGGTTTCTTTTTTCAGCCCAAAACAGTATTTTTCTCTCATAATAATTTAATTAGAACAGTGTTTTTTAGTCAGTTTCAGCTAAAATTCAGCAAGCCGAACGGAGCCTTTGCATGCAACACAAATTTTTTTTTTTTGGAATGGTTCATGCAATTCAGTTTTCAGGAACTGACAGTTCAGGTCAAAGACCTCGACTGCGCAAGTGGTTGAGAGCGAGTGTTTTCTGCACATGCTCCACTCTGTGTCATTCATCCATGCAAGTTGACAGATCCCATGACGACGCGGTTGCCGGTTGTAGGCAGCACCGCAGCAGGTGCAGGACCCAGCGTGAGCACATGCACAGCTGGAGTGGAGTACGCGATGCTAGCTTGCCTCTTGCGAGCAATGCGTGCCCAGCACATGTACCTGCGGAAGATCTGGTCTAGCATCGGGCTAGCAGCCGAGTGGTGCAGGTGTATTGCCACTGCTAGGATTTTTTTTCTTTTTCTAGCAGCTAGTAATTCGGTAATGGCAATTCGGCACAGCCTTTTCCAGCTCCAGATTTGCACTCCACTGTTTGCTGCGTGTGCTCCTCCTCTTCCATCAGTCTGAACGCTCATTCAGCGCATTATCAGGAGACGATAGAGAAAAGGGCAGGAAAAGGAGAGAAAAAGAAATCGTCCATCCAATCCTAACTGGTATAATAAGATCCCGTTCCTTCCCATCACGTCCATCGTTTTCCGCTCTCCATTCGACCATTCCGTTCTGCATCCGTCAATCCACTCCCCGGTCCCCACGGCGCCGACGACTCGGGCTCCCGGCTCGGGGATCCCCTCCTTGGGCTTGGACGGGAACAGCACGTCGGTCGGGGAAGGGAAGCAAGCGTCCGCGAGTAGGAACAGTAACTGACGGCAGCAAGAGAGTAGAGGAGGGACGGGACACGGGAGGAGGAGAGGAGCAGCTTACTTGGAGCCGGTGGACTGGGGGTGGTATATAGCTAGGCGAGCGGGTGGGCGGGCGGGCAGCCAATGCCGTCGGGCGCGCAGGGCTAGGAGCATGGGTGGAGGGGGCGCGATCGTCCACGGCTTCCGCCGCTGGTTCCACCGCCGGAACGGCTCCACCTCCGGCTCCAACCAGTCGTCCGCCGCCGGCGAGGGGGACGACGGCTCGTCCGATCTCGAGGTCATCGAGGACCCGGATCTCGTCGGCCTCCGCGCCATCCGCGTGCCCAAGCGCAAGATGCCGCTGCCCGTCGAGAGCCACAGGAAGGTGAGCGACTGAGTGGACCCGCTTCCGTTGCCTTGCTTTGCTTGCTTCTGTGGGTGGGGCTGGGTGGAGGGCGGGCGGACGTCTCTTGCCTTCTTCCTCGTGCTCCTTGATCCGCGGACACGGGGAATTTCTTGCCAAGATCAGATTTTTTTATGGGATTTGGTTGCTTCCGTGCTGTGCAATTTCTTGCCGTGTAGGAGTGAGCGCCTCGTTTCCTTCCGCTTATTATGCATTGGGGAGCTGTAAGGATAATTCTTTTGTATTTTCGATCTGATCCGTGCTTATCATTTTGATCGGGGCTGCTTTTATTCCGATTTCTCAACTTATATGAAATGTTCAATTCAAGCACTTGCGTGAATTCGTTTGGTCCCTATATATATGCTCCTACTGTAGTAGTAGTACGGTGCTCTCGTCTTGCGTCGTCAACCTTCAGTTAGCTATATATATCTCGGCAATTGCTGGCATCATCCCGCGTTATACTGATCCTGAGGAACTCTTTTCCAAGTTGTCCACTTGCGTTTTTGATGATCTGACCAGCCGACCAGGGCACCGGGCTTCTAATAAGGTAGACTTGATCTGCACCTCTAGCTCCAGTTTCCCTTTGCCTGTTGCTGTTAAGGGACTCGACTAGCTCAATGAGAAAAGGTCTTGCCCTTGCGTGCGTTCCTACTGAATTTACCTGACCGAGTCTTTAGTGAAAAGGTCAATTTTTAGTAGGTTGGTCATGGCCCAGGTAAAAGATCCTAGCTTTATAAACCTGTGGATGCATGTTATGCGGCCATGTAATTTGCTTTGCTGACGAATAGTGTCGACGATACGCTACTGTTCAGTTAACCATAGGTTGTTTCAGTACAGGTATTTTGTAACCAGTCATTACTTGGATGCCTAATATTCTGTATATCTCTGGCTAACTTCAATCTGTACTTGAATCGTGATCTTACAGAACTCAGTGGAAATGGAGTTCTTCACCGAGTACGGAGAGGCAAGCCAGTACCAGATCCAAGAAGTCATTGGCAAAGGAAGCTACGGAGTAGTTGCTGCAGCCGTAGATACCCGCACCGGTGAGCGGGTTGCTATCAAGAAGATCAATGATGTGTTTGAGCACGTCTCGGATGCCACACGCATATTGCGGGAGATCAAGCTCCTTCGGTTGCTTCGTCACCCAGACATAGTTGAGATTAAGCACATCATGCTCCCTCCTTCTCGGAGGGAGTTCCAGGATATCTATGTTGTTTTTGAGCTTATGGAGTCGGATCTCCATCAAGTGATCAAGGCGAATGATGACCTCACCCCTGAACATCACCAGTTTTTCCTGTACCAACTTCTTCGTGCTCTCAAGTACATACATGCTGGTAAGTATATTAGTTAGTACCAACCACACTGTACCTATCCCATCTACCAAGACAGTTTTTATATTTGTCACACTGTCGTGGGCTAATCCGCTCATGGTTATCCAGTTTATTGTTTTTTTTGAGGAAAATTATCCAGTTTATTGTTATGATAATGTGCTCTTTATGGTCTATATTGGTGCAGCTAATGTATTTCATCGCGACCTAAAGCCCAAGAATATACTGGCTAACTCGGACTGCAAACTGAAAATATGTGACTTTGGACTTGCCCGTGCATCATTTAATGATGCCCCTTCAGCTATATTTTGGACAGTAAGAGTCTTGACGTTTTATGGAAGCATTCATGTTCCACTTTCCTATTTTTAATGTGCTTCTGCTTTTCTATTTGAAGGATTATGTGGCAACAAGGTGGTACCGGGCACCTGAACTATGTGGTTCCTTTTTCTCCAAAGTAATGTCTTGAGCTCTTGAATGCAATCGAAGTTAATATTGTTAGACCACTATGTATGCATGTGCATCTTGAAGTTTCTAATGCATGAAGTGGTCAATTGTGTAGTGCATCATATTTCCCTTTTAGTGAATATTCTTGTAGTATACTCCTGCAATTATGTATTCTTTATATTCTTGTAGTAAACTGTGCTGAAAACTGAGGTGTAAAGTTTGTTTAGACAGGATTATGTTGCAAGAATCCTTATGTTACAGCTATCCGAATTCTGACACGTTTTAATTTATATGCAGTACACTCCTGCAATTGATATTTGGAGCATTGGGTGCATATTTGCCGAACTTCTCACTGGAAGGCCATTATTTCCTGGGAAGAATGTTGTACACCAATTAGATCTTATAACAGATCTTCTTGGAACTCCATCATCTGAGACCTTATCTCGGGTACTACATCTCAATTCTTTCTGTTTCATTTTTGCCCAAACCTCCTATTATATCATTATAGTAGCTAATGTGTTGTCTAACAAGACTAAGGGCTTGTTTGGATACAAGAGCTAATTACTAGCTAGCTAAAAATTAGCTCTAGTGCATCCAAACAAAAGAGCTAATAGATGGGCTATTTTTTTAGCCAAGTCTTCAACTAGTTGTTAGCCAACTAGCTATCCAACCATAGCTAATTTGAGCTAATTTTTAGCCCCAACTAGTAACTAGCCATGTGTATCGAAACAGACCCTAAACAAAGGATCTATGCGAATACAATATTAAAGCACCATTTTATCAACAAAGTCCATTGCAAGCCACTGGAATATTTCCTTCAGGCTCCATTTCTTTGTTTATTTTGTGATGTCTGCTCCTTCTAGAGATTTCACATGCGGAGAAAACATCCATAATGTTGTCTACAATCTTTGCAGATTCGAAATGAGAAGGCCAGGAGATACTTGAGCTGCATGCGGAAAAAATATCCCGTGCCCTTTACTCATAAATTTCGAAATGCTGATCCTTTGGCTCTTTGTCTTCTAGAGCGTTTACTTGCATTTGATCCTAAAGATCGGCTGACTGCAGAAGAGGTAAACTCAATCAGATCACGCTTTCTTTTCCTTCATTAGATTTGCTTTAACAGTTTCCATAAAAAGATGTCATATGTATATTTTGATTTTTGATAAAATATATTATTTTATCTTATTTCAGGCTCTAGCTGATCCATACTTTGCATCCCTTGCTAATGTGGAACGTGAGCCATCAAGACACCCTATTTCTAAACTTGAATTTCAATTTGAAAGAAGGAAGCTGGACAAAGATGATGTTAGAGAATTGATCTATCGAGAGGTAGGGAGCAATAGCTTTTAATATATTTTCCTGTTTGTGTAAACAAGTATAGTCACCGTGCTTGAGAATTTTTTTTTATATATAATATGCAAGCAGATTTTGGAGTATCATCCACAGATGCTGGAGGAGTACATGAAAGGTGGAGAACAGATTAGCTTCCTCTATCCAAGGTGCAGTACTACATTAGTTTTTCCTTCTAAGGTTGTACTACCATACAATGGGAATAGTTCAACATCAAACAAAGTTCACTATATACTTTGTGTTTTACTTGCATCCTAGATCCTACTCATTCTTTGTCAAGTTGCTTGTCTTTCAGTATCGTTCACTCAAATCTTACCTACTTTACACTTCCTCACTTTTTGCCAGGAACCTATTTTCCCACACACACAAAAAAAATGTACAAGGATTGTTTATAGGAAACAATAATCATCCATTTTATAACATTATAAGGGTGAAATGCTGTTTTTATATCTATTGCAAGGAGTTACTGGATTTGATAAAGCATGTATCTAGCATTATTCTTTTATCTAGTAGGATTGGTATGGTTGTTAATACTACTATCTTGTTGCAGTGGAGTTGATCGGTTCAAACGGCAGTTTGCACATCTTGAGGAGCATTATAGCAAAGGAGAAAGAGGTTCTCCACTGCAAAGAAAGCATGCTTCTTTACCAAGGTACATGATTCAGGACAAAGAGGTTCTCCACTGCACTTCTCAGTCGTGCTAAATCCTGCATGTCTTTGTGTATGACAGGGAAAGAGTGGTTGTATCGAAGGATGGTAATACTGAGCAACATATTAATGATCAGGAGATAAGTGCAGATTCTGTCGCCGGCACTACTGTGAGCCCTCCAAGGTCAGAAGAGGCTGACATGAATGATGTGAAATCCACAAGCTTAAGCTCTCGGAGCTACCTGAAGAGTGCAAGCATAAGTGCTTCCAAGTGTGTCGTTGTCACAAATAAACACCCAGAGGTAATGCTGAACTGCCTGAATTCAACTGGTGGCAAAAAGGCAGGGTGGCAAACTTGTGCACTATCAATGTCTTTTTTTTATGGCATGCACACTGTCAATATCAAGAAAGGATGTGCAAAAGGACATCTTTGATTGATTTGTTGCATGCAAGCTGTACCTTTTACTTTGTTAGCTTTAGAGATTAGGTAGTGCTTCCGCCACTCATGTTTGGTTTCTCTGTTAGGATGATGAAATCCCTGAGGAAATGGAAGACGACGTCGATGGATTGTCTGAACAGGTCTCCAGGATGCACTCCTAGGCAGGACTGTCCAGGCAACAGCAATCTTGGCATAAGGTTTCTACCTGGTACACTGTACGCCGATGATATAGAGGACAGCCTGGGAAAGCAAAACACTCTATGGTACACTGTATTGCAAGTTTGAATTTTGTGTACACCCACAGCTAGTTCGACTTTACTTGGGTAGAAGAGGAATATGCCACCGTCTGATGGTCCGTCCTTCATCATCTGTATTTCCACCGTGTCATGCCAGCATGGCGTGGCGTCTCTAGAAGCCCTGCATGGATTCATGAAGAATTCCTGAGATGTAGCACTAGTTAGTCCAGAATGAACAATGAAGTATGGTCAGCCTGTCGACCATGAGATGCTTTCTTGCAATGGAGTCTGGACTTATGTTTGAGTTATTACAACGGCTTCTGCCGTACGAAGTGTCAGCAGTGTATCATCCCCTTTTTCCATTTTGAGGGGATATCACTACAGTGCACATTTTGCCTGTCAAGAAAAATATGAGTAATTTCTCCAGTCATAGGTCATAAGGACTCCGTACATGTACATCCATATTTGTCTTCTTAGTTAAAAAATTACAAATACTAGTCAGTCGTGGTTTGTCCTGAATAACCAACCTTCGGGTTCTGAACTTCCTTGGGTAACACCTTATGGGGGTGTTCGGCTGAGGAATTTGGATGGTCCGGAGGAATTTGTGAGAGAAAAATACTGTTCTGGATGAAAAAAAGAAGCGGATTAAGCCAGGTTACACTTCCAGGCGAAGGTAACGATTAACTATCGAAAGTCGAAACAATGACCCCTTGATGCATTTATACACAAGCATATTTTTATGAAATGAACTGCGAATAGCCCTCTCGTTACTCAGTTCGACACGTATTAATCGTACCACGTGAGCTCCGGAACCTTTGGCTAGTCATCTGTATTATCTCGAGGAACATATGTTCAATTTTTTTTTTTTGGAATCCCACACATTTTGAAAGATCGGTAAACATTCCTTTTGCACACAAAGGAAAACAGAGGTTTAAAAGATTTTTTTTTTTTTGGAATCCCACAAAAATCTCTCTCCTCTTCTCTTCGCTTCTCTACTCTCTCTCCCTACAACAAAAACATACGGAGTGATATTTTGTAAAAAAAAAAAAAAAACATCCGGAGTGATATCGTATACCCGACTCCATTCGATTCACCCCGCGGCCAATGTTTCCCTGATGCTACCCATGGTTCACTTTCTTGCAGTACTGTAATCTGTAGGTTTAATCTGAACATTTTAACCTCTAAAGAGTATTACCACGGTCAGATCATTTTTTTTAGAAATCAATGCACGCCACCGCCTCCACGACTGCCACGCTAATCACAAGCTTCTCCCTTTCTTCTCCAATGGACGCCCCCGTCGCCAGCACCACCCAACTGCCCTCCACTTTAGCCTCCACCACCGCCCGGCGGGTGGCGCCCCTGCAGCCCCACCCTCCGCCTTCGTCTCGACCACCACCGCCACCGGTCCGGCGTCCTCTCCAAAAGCTTCCTTCTAAGCCTAGACAGCATGGTAAATCTCCAAAACCCCAAACCCTAACGGTGCAGCCTTCTTCTCTGGCGGCGGCGATAGCAGGTGAGTTCGTCTGCATTTTTTTTTTTTGGCTTCTAGTGCGTGCACACCGAAGCATGTCCGCACGTGTGTGCGGAAACAAGCATTTGGGTAGATAGAAAGATGACCGAATAATTTAATAAACCTGCAATAACATGGTTATTATATACTTGCAATCAAAGGTGTTAGTGCATAGATGTCATAAGCTATATTATTTTGGACGACGGTTTTTGAAAGCAGTGAGTGAGTAAACAAGGGTCACAAGGTGTTTAAAACCTGTAGACAAGTGAACGATGGCAGGATCCATTTCATGACCCTTTTCATGACCTGAGTAGCTAATCAGGGAGCGACACAATTTTCATGACCCTTTTCTCAGAAGAAAGAATATTCCCGATCGCAGGATCCATTTCGCGTCAGATTGCATTCCCCTAATGTACATAATCTTACAGTTCCATCTGGTTACTATCGCAATCAAACTAGCGGCTTCAGAAAGGGCTTACTTTCCCAGCAAGCTTCAGCATGAACTCAGGAACAAGACGCCTTGCAACAGGCACGACGAGGTGCTGGGCAGACACGTCTGGATCTTCACTGTGTATCACACCGGCGATCTCTTCGAGCATTTTATCTCTGCCACCCCGAAGAGGATCCTGTGCATAACATTAATTAATTACTGAAAAACAATTTTATGTTTGATGAATTGATATATCACTTGGGACAAGAAAAAGGAGGGTCTTCCACAAGACTGAGCTTTGTTCAAAATTATTATTGAGTCAGAAAATAAAGAAAACCCAAATAGCACTTTTGGTACAATGACTACCTGAAGGAACAAATCAGTATGTGTCTTCCCTTCATACAGAAATAAATCTGCTTTTGCACCTTGCTGTTGTAAAGCATCAATGAACGCTTGGCTGCATTTTTGGATTAGTCATCAAATAAGTATAGTGTTTCTACAACCTTGTGAAGAAGGTTTACATATTAAAGTAATTCCAAACAATAAACTGAAAAGCACATTAAAGTGGGCCAAACATAAGAAACAAGAGGTAACCAATAAATTGTCCTCTGTATCTACTGCTTGAGCACACAGATATTCGGCGTGTTCGTTGGTTGGTGTCTGGGCTGGTTTGGGCTTGCTGGTGCTGGTTTGTTGTGAGAGAAAAACACTGTTGGCTGATTGAATAAGCCTGGCTGAAACCAACAAGCGAACAGGGTGATTGTCTTTTTTATTTTCTTTAATATCCTAACAGTACCGGGAATCATATAAAACAGCAAGAATATGGATTTACCATGCACCCTATGTTAAATATAAAATTTGTGACACACCTTTCAACTGAAGGTATTGAATAATCACTTGTCCCATGGAAAAGGATGATACGAGGCAATAAAGAAACTGCAGACCTAGCAGATGATTGCATAATCATCACTTGTGGAGAGAATTTCTGGAGTGATTCTTCACCTTCCATAATACTGGAAAAATATGATCAAAATAAAGTCACAATACACTCACAGGATCACAATTTTATATAGAAGACATGAACAAATACTAACAGTGAACCTGAGAAAGATGGACCGGTAAAGGCCACGTCTATGGAAATGATCAACCAAATTAAGGAGGTTGTACCTGTAGAGATCATACACAAAAGTTCAAGCCCCGTTCCAATTGATCCATTTCCCCCACAAATAAATGCTTAAGTACAGTGCTACTCCCTCCATCCCTTTTTAATTGTCGTTCTCATTTCCCGAGAAGTCAAACATACTCAACTTTGACCAAATATACACAATAAAATATTAATATTTACGGTACATAATGAGTATCATTAGATAGATCGTTGAATATATTTTCATAATAAACTTATTTAGAGATACAAATGTTGCTTAATTTTTCTACCAACCTAGTCAAACTTAAGAAAGTTTGATCAGCACGAATACCATAGCGACACTTAAAAAGGGACAAAGGGTGTAAAAGGGTCCATAATTTATGCTGTCTTTCGAAACTTGATTGATACCTAAACATAGTATAGAAGGTTCTTATAAGTTGTCATCCCACTCACTACTGCAAAGGCTAAATTCATCAACTGAATCTAGCTAGAGTAGTCAAATAATCTCTCCACTCGGCAACGACATATATATTGCAGCCAGAAACCTACTCTAATTGGCAGAGCTGCGAATATTAGAGAAAAAAGTAGTGATACTATGCATAAATTCAAATAGAAAAACCATATAGTTTTTTTTTTCTGTAATCTATATACTATTCAAAGAGACATGAATGTTTTACCCGCCAGAAATACCAAAGTAAGCTTTTAGCTGTGATACACTCCAAGAGGAAGTATCTCCTTCACCACATTCTCTAATGGCCTGATTTAAGAGAGCACATGCAGCAATATGTGCACCAGCTGATTGTCCAACAAGATATATCCTGAATATGTAAGAACAGAAGTACTTTAAATATGTCATCTCAGGACAGAGGTCTATGCTTTTTCATTCAGTTTTTTTTATACACTGCACATTTATTTGAGGAAGATAAATATTTTGGAAAAAACAAGAACGCACTATTTCAGTTTTGTGATAGTAACCAAATATGTACACAAGGGTAGGTTATAAACCTGCTAGGATCACCTCCATAACTTGCTATATTCTTGCAGACAAAAGCTATTCCTTGAGAAGCATCTTCTACCATGTCACCAATAGTCCCCTGAGGAAAGTTTCTGAAAACAAAGCATTTACATCCTCAGTGACTATGGCCTGAATGATTATGCTGTTTTGCATAGGAAATACATTCAGAGTACCTGTAATCAATGCATGCAACTATGATGCCTCTTTCTGCTAAGCGTCTGCCTAAAAGGGCTCCCCACCCTTTGTACCTGAGAAATATATAATTTGATATGCAGAGTCATTGAATCAAGACAGAATCAAACTTTGCAATAGCAAGAATATCAAAAAATGGTTGGGGCGTTCAAGATAGTACATACTTCCACTCACCCTATGATCCACGCTCCACCAGTCACAAATGCCACAACTGGTTTTAACCCTGTCGTACTAGTTGGTATATACAGGTCCAGTCTGCAATAAAACTTACCAAATGATTTATCAAGTAGAAATATTAATTACATGGTAGTAGAATCAAATGAAGTACCTGTTTCTTGGCTGATCTCCATATACAACACTTCTATGAACTTGGCTAGAGAAGAAATAATAATATACAACTGGAGTAGAGCAAAATCCATTAAGATAGTAGCACAGTCAGTTGCATTGTATGAGTTCAATTGAACAAGCTATATCACCCACGCTTTTTCAAGAACAAAAATGAACCAAATACACAGATAATAAAACAATGACAAACCTCGAGCAACACCAACCTTGAATAAAACCTGGCATCAGCAGGAGGGTATAACAGCAGAGGGCTAGGAACTGCCGGATCCATCTGTAGCCTATCCTGCATAAATTTAACATGTTATTAACCGAAAAAAGCATGTAGTCTCTCTCATAAAAGGCCGTCTGAACACACTTCCAATCAAATTATCTAGGAAATATCAGATTTGATGCTAAATATGGCATGTCACACAAATTGTCCATTTTTCCAACATTCTTTCCGCGCAGACAAATTTGCAAATATCATCGAGCACGTAGGTGTACCAGGACTCCAGGAGAGAGCAAAGCACAAGTGAAATTGTGCAAGTTGTAGAGGTCGCAATAAACAAGCAAATAGCACATCGCACAACAAAGCAAAGCGCAATTAGCAGCCAGAGAAGCGGAGTTTATGCGTACCCGAGGTAGCGGAGGAGGATCAGAGTGAGCCTTGTGAGGAGGAAGGTCTCGGCGGCGGCCCGGCCGACTTCGCGGCGGAAGGAGCCGCTGCGCTGCGCGAACCGCCCGCACGCCGGCCGGCGCCGCACGCCCGCATCGGGGAGGAGCGGCGCATCCTCCGCCGGGGGTGACGCAGCAGCGGATGACGGGGACGGCGGCGGGGTCTCCTCCCCCGCCTTGCTCGTATGGGAGGTCCGCGCGGCGAGCTCCACCTTCATCGCGGTGACGAGAGACTCCCGAGGCGTGGGCTTCTCCGTGATGCGGATATTCTGATCGGAACCGGTACAAAGCTGGGAGAGCGACGGCTTCTTGTGGCCAGGCAGCAGCTCCGCCGGCCACCGAGGTGGAACCGCGCTGCGGCCCGCGGCAACGCCTCCGCGAGCGAGGGCACGGAGGCGTACGACGGTTCCGGTGCGGCGGTGCTCCGGCGGACGGCGGACAGGAAGAGGCGATTCTGCGACCAGAACGCTGACACGTGGGCCCTGCATGTCCCACCCCACATGTCAGGGAGATAAAATTTCCCAAAAGATACCTCCCAGTAAGTCAACCTGGTCGGTACTTTTAGATTCACCGGCCCGGCCCGGCCCATATGACGTCCGGTCACGTCTATTCGGCCTTGCATCCTTGCACTATTTGGGGAGTTGGACCTGCTATGGCATCTCTGTAATTTTGTTTTCAAATTCCTGTGTTTTGCTTGTGAAAATTCTATACGGCTCCTGTTTGTGAAAATTCTATACGGCTCCTGTAAAATTACTGCTGGGCCTGCTATTCCATATCTACTTTGAAACATGATTTTTTTTCAATTCCTGCGAATTTTCCATACAATGATTCCTGTAAAATTACTATGTTCCAAACAAGGCCTAAACGAACACTCCCGCGGAGACATGTCAGCTGCATTTCTACGATTTTCGGTAGCTGAATGGATAAATTTGCACCCACTGAGAGTTTGAGACTCAAATTGCAAGTGTTTTTTTTTATCAGATAGACATTGAAGTCTTGCCACCCACCTTCATTTCAGTTTGAAAAATGACCGCTACAGAATCGAGAACCTTTGCCCACACCCAGCCCATCATCAAGGATTCGCCAGCACGAACTACACAGACTGCGCCACAGTCTCATGGCAAATAAGAATACACAACCCAACATCAATTCAGAGCAAATTTCCACTAGTGTTAACAACCGTGCAAAGTTTTGTTTCACACAAAAGCAAAGAAAATCTATACATACAGCCTTGTTCAGTTTGGTGTGGATTGAAGGTAATTGTGTCAGAACACCCCCAATCCAGGTCAATCCTAACTGAACAAACACCGGATATCCAAGAAAGATATACTACGGGTGAACAGTTGACGACTCAACCCAACTGGTACTTCACCTCCCCTCCCTCCCGTGTCGATTTAGTTGTGTCCGTAAGGCTGACCAAAGATTTCACAGTGTCAACACCGAATTTGCCTGCTAGGGCGCCTTTCTCGGCAATCACAAGCGATTTCTCCTTGACAAAGCTTTGCAGTTTCTTGGTATCCAAATCCAGGCGTTCTTGGTCTACACCAATCACAAAATGAAATAAGCAATTGTTAGCTCGTCATCTGTATTATCTCAAGGAACTGCCTTAATATAAATAGTTGGGCGAAATTGCTACACAAGCTTCCTTTTGCTGAGAAAGGAAAACAGAGGTTTCAACAGATTTTTGTTGGAATCTTACAAAAATGAAGGACTCTACATCATTAATATTTTTTTTTGAAAAAAACATCACTAATAATTTGAAATGCACTGATTATTACGGGCAAGGTTCTGGAGCATACCTTTTTCCACAACAGTGTGTGCGACATGAAATGGAACACGGGCAAAAATATCTGATCCAGGAAACATTAGCCAAGTATGTTCCTTGGGGTCATGATCTCCACACGTTGGGCATATCTCCTTTATCAGCTGCTTGCCAGAACTTCCTTCCATCTCTTTCATTATGACCTCAAAGGGAGATGGCACGCTAGTCTTGGTTGTCCTAGCTTGTTTCCGGAGGGCCGTCAGCGCCTCCCTGTTACCATTTCTTATCTTATCATTTTCCACCAACTGATAGTAACAGAGATTAACAAATCAGAAGAGTGATACTGAGACTGTCGTCTGGTATGAACAAGGCAAGCCAATAGCAAATTAACATATATGAACCTGATGCCTAGCCAGAAAGACCTTTTCTGCATCAGTCTCAATATCAACCAGAGCCTCTTGAAGCTGCTTCATATTGGGATCCATTATAGAGCTGAAAACAATTATGTCAATCGTTTTTCTTTTATTATGCCAGTAAATTACCTAACAAGAACACAACAATCCTCATATTGTACATACACTGGTATAAAATCTTAAAGTGGCATACACAATCTTTCAAGTGTCTTCTATGATCGAAGGTAAACAGTTCTGAAACCTGAGACAGTACAGAAAAATGGTCGCACAAAAGTAGCACACCATCCATGTGAGGTAGCAGCAGAATTCTCCCCGATCGCATCGACTAATGACTACATTTGCTCCTGCCTCCTGGAGGCAGACGTACCTGTTGTTCACCAGCTCGTCTTCCTTTTGCCAGTCCAATCCGCCTGTCTCACCAAGAAACGAACGCCGCCACGGAAGAAGGATGCGCGACGGCCCGACAGCGTGGAGCGCCGCCTGCAGGCTCCAGCAACCCCGTCGCGTTCACTTGGAGCGAATCTAGGGTTCCAGAGGGAGGGGAAAATTGCATTGGGGGACTTGGGGCACTGGGCTAAACGTACCTCTAGGTTGGATTGGAGCAGAAGATCCAGCCGCCGAGCTCGCCTGCGCCAAATGGACTGGGCCGACCTTCCATGCATTGGGCTTTACTCTCGGCCGAAATTCGTTCAGACGTTCACGGCCCATCCTGGTTGTCCGTCCCCTCCCCTCGGAAGGAGCGGCGAGGTTGGGGCGCGCCGAGACGGCGGAATTCCGGCGACCGGCTTAACGATCCGCAGCTTTCTCTTCGGAAACTGCTCCGCCAGCCGAAGCACCCGGGGTTCTCCCTCAACCTCACCATGGCGTCCGCCTCCTCTCCCCACCGGAAGTTGCTCCACTCCGTAAACCTCTCTCTGCCCCGCTAAACCCCTCCCATTTCCGATCCCAATTCCAGATTACACCTCCTAACAATTTTTTCCGCGCCTCTGTTTCAGCTGGTGTACTGGGCGGTGCAGCGCTGCCGGATGTCGGAGTCGCCGTGCCGGCTCACGGTCTCCCTCAAGCGTCCTGCCGAACCCGCCACCGCCAGCTCCTCGCCGCTGCGCGTCTCCGGTAACGTAGCCTGCGGCGGCGCTCCATCCTTAATTCCGATTATTACGTCCCGAGGAGCGTCGCGCCCTCAAGAATTAGTTTACCGCTTAAATATTTGGTGAACTGTTGCAGTTTCGGACACGGGGGTGGGGAGCAAACTGGAGGAGTTCCTGGAGCTAGACGCCCTGGCGCGTGAGACTCCCGTGGAGAAATGGGGTATGATCAATGTGATGCCTTAAAAAGTTGTTCCGATGTTTGGAATAGTCTCTAGTTACTAGTAGGAAGTTGGGTTTGTGGTGTGGATGTATGTCCAAACCACCCAGGTTAAGTCCTTGTCGAGGCAAATTTGGTCGCCCCGTTTTCTTCTTAATATAAAGACACCTATTTCCTCTTAGATTGGTCTAGTTTTTTTTATATATTTTTTAAATGAATAAGTAATGTCACCATTAATTTTTCTCCACAATCAACATCTCTGTTACAGTATGCTAGAGAATGGAGACCGCCTAAGAGACGTGGATGTGATTAGTGATTATGTCATTGGCATTTGTTTGTAATAACGTTAATACATCTGGAAGTAAATATTGTCCGATGGTAAGGTGGTCAAATGTTCTTCACTGACACTTTCCTTCACGGTCATAGTTTTAAGTGAGTCAGATGGAGTACCAACTTTGGTGTGACAATCACTTGGGAAACAGAAATGGAATAGTTCTTGTTTTTTGTTCATCTTCCTCTGTCTTATGTGGTTTCTATCTTGCAGATGGCACACTCTTAATCACAACTACTGGTATGTTCTCTGTTTCACTGCATGATATAGTTTAGTGTTCTGTTTGTGTTATGAATATCAGTTGATGTGAAGAACTGTACTAGGAGTTTGTTAATTTTAGCTATTCTAAATTGCTTGGTTGGTTGTGAAAACTGTGGAACTTGATAGCAATGGTAACAAACAGATATATGCGAATCCTACAAAGATGGGAGCATTCTATGATCAGACTCTCACCATTATTCTCTGAAATTCGCTCTTACCTTGATTTTCTCGCTACTTTCATTTGTTATTCATGCTTCCTTTTTCTCTTAATCTGCTTTCTTCCTTTGCGATGTAGTTTCCTTTACAGTTTCTCTTAATTTGCAAGTGCTAAACCCCAAAACAAAGAATTATACAGTAGAGGAGTACATCAAAGTTTTCTGCTACCTTCTTATATCTATTTAGATGACTGAGCTATTAGCAGTTTAGCACGCTTTTCTTGGGTGTACAAGTTGGTACCATAATCTCTATCAATAGCAAATACAATGCATGCAAAAGGCAAAATATATCTGAGAAGGTTGTTTTTATTTCATTTGTGATATTATGAATACAGTCAATGATAATTTCTTGCCTATATACTATTCTGTAGGAATCAATGATGAAGCCATTTATCGTTATCGAATTAATCTTCAAGAAGAAATATCAAGTGCAAGATTCGGCAAGCTGGCTACCACATACAAAAATCATGCACGATTCAGGTACCTGTCTGTTAATTTGATTTCACCAAATGAATACCTTGATTGATTAAATCATGGATATGTTTCTCAACACAGTGGAACTGAAGTCTGCCTATGTCTCTCAAATGATGCTGACGTTGATGATCTTATATTATGGTTGGTTGGCTTCTTCAGAAAGGTTTCATTTTGCCATATCTATTTACCTGCTTAACCTTAGCAAAAAGGCCAAAAGCATGGTCAGAATTTCTAATGTTAGCTATTGAAACCAGCTTTTCTACGACTTGTGTCATCTTCCATCAGGATTTGTTTGCCAAACATCTGGAAGTATCACATTGTTTCATCTTTTTAATGTGCTAATACTTAGACTAGAAAGTGCATGTCTAGAGGCTAAGTAAAGTTTGTTCATTACAAAATCATCTGTTAACATTGACTGAAAGAGGGAAAATAGTTTGATGCCTGTTTTCAAATTATGAGATGTTAGTTTTCCACTGCAAAATAATCTGTTTGCATCACCTTTCACCTAGAAGAAAAGGTACTTATTGTTTCTAAATTGGGCACTACAAAAATAAATGGTGAATCTAGAGAATTTTAAGTTGATTAAAAATGTGTGATGATACCATCAAGATCAACTGACACCATCAGTGCTATCCCCCTTCTTCCAAATAGATCATCCAACAGTTTTTTAAACCCATGTTAAATCCTAGTTAATAACTCTTCATACATATCGTTATCCTTCATTCCATCTACCCAGGAACAATGCTTTATATGAACTAATTTAGTTTTTAACCTTTAATCAATGAGCAGCTGTCTCCAGACACGGGGAATCAATGAAAACTATATCAACATGTGTCTCAACATATCAGTATTAGAATCCTATTAATGATCTTATGGTAGAAATCTGTGGCATTTATTGGCAAATACGGTAGAATTAAGTGTCAATTTCGCACAGTTAAGCATGTCCCTTTTTTGTTGTTGGCTCCAATATTGTCTGAGTTGATTTTTTCTTTCTTTCTTAACCTATGCAGATACAAGTGATAAGAGCAGCAGTAAGTATATCTGAACTGTTATCTTTCCTCAAGTTGGAAGTGTAGTATTTTGCATTCTTTCATTTTCAATGCTCCTTTGCAGCTTAAATGGCTCATTGTCTACTCTAATGTGATCTCAGATTTTTCTTATTCTTAATCCCTTCAGTCTTTAGTTGTTGCATCTTTGACTCACATACTTTTCTGCTAAAAAAAGACTAATACATTAGCATTAACAGTGCTGTTTTATGGATGTGTATTATCTTATGTTTTTCTTTCTTATTCAAAGGGCTAAGTTAGTTTAGTTGCCTTCTAGCATATTCATCTTACTTTGCCTTTGTATTGGTTGATCAAACAATAGTAAATTTAATGCCATCCAGACCTTAAAAATATCAAACGCACAGATTTCCTTATACCTATTCACTTTGTGAGGCTTAGTTTTATTACAGTTCTTTATGCGTTTGTACTTTTAGGTATGGTTCATTATTTTTTGGTAGTAAGTAGGATATGAAGCATAAGCTTTAATGTATTTGTACGGGTATGTCTCATTGTCTACTCTAATGTGATCTCAGATTTTACTTATTATTTTTTGGTAGTTAGTGTTTATGCTGCAATGGCAAAACAACACGATCCTAGAAGTTGAAACCTCCTACATATGAAAGAACATGAATACATTTAGACTACAACATATGTTTGATATTGTCGATGGCTGGAGATAGTTGATCAGAAGTTCATTGGCCATGGATATATTAGTAACAAGTGTCTTGGAAAAAAAAGGTTAGTAATAGACTAATAGGTGTATATATGTCCTTGAGCTGATTAACTGAAACAAAAAACATAACAGGTCTAAAAGTGATTATCATTTTTCAGCAGTCGATCACATTACGTTTAGTGAGTATGACATTTAACTTGAATTGGTTGTGGCATATTTTCAGTTTTGCTTGTTGAGTATCAAGGACGCATGTAACTTGATATTCTCTGTTTTGCCTCCTTTTTTTTCTTAGGCTGACAGCTTAAGTTCCTGTTTGGCTGTTTATTTTGTACTTAGAATTTAGCATGTGAGCTCTTTGTTGAGCAAACAGGCTACGCAGATTCCAGAAATGTCTGTCTAACACAAGATTCTGATGATGTGCATCATTCTGTTACGGCATCAAGTATTGACCAGCTAGTTTCTGGTCTTAAAGACTACACACTCTTCCATGGAAACACTTGCGACAAGTGTGGTGTGTGCTCATTGAATAGGTAAAATAACGTTTCCATCATGACTGTCTTACATTTTTTTTTATCATACTACTACGCTGCTAAGATAATTTTACTGAAATTGCTAATATATGCTCCGAAATATTCATCCTAATTGCCCAACTCCATTCTCTCTCGGCCTTTCTGGCATGTGTGTGCTAAGCTCTTATGTCCAAACTTTTATGTAGTGTGGTCTGTTGTTGCTATATTCGCCCATTGGCATGCTAATAAACACTTGTGTATCATCTAATTATTGTCCTATGCATCCTCACGACAGGATGTTGTGCTGCCATAACATGATTAGTAAGTTTTACTTTTTCTTCCTTGTTACTTCAGAGATCTTCTAAAGATTGGAACTGGAGCAGCAAACCATGTAGACAGAAGAAAATCTAAAGGACTGCATGTTGAAGTAGTCATAGCGATTGCACACACTGCATCTGATTCGACTTGTTGTATGGTAAATTGCCCATCCACACAGGTTTGAACCACAAAGTTTTCAGCTATACATTTTCATTTCCTGAATAGTTGTTCTTCTAGGGCCTAGCGCATGGCTGGGTACCAAATTCAGGTTGAAGGCGGCACATTCCCCATGCCAAGACAATCTTATTATGCTTTGACAATGGAAAATGACTTGTTCATTTGACTTATAACTTGCTTACTAACAATATAAGAATTCATGAGACACATTCTTTCTCGTGTCCAGTGATATTAGAGGAGTTAAGCACGATTCTACTGAGCTGATAGTTTATGCCATTGTTGGTTGCAACAATTGCAGGTTTTGTACTTTGAAGATTTTGTACCTTGTCAGATATCGCAGTCCTCTTTTGATGTGTTGATGAGCACAGATTGGCAAAGCTATGGTTTCAAGTTAAAAGGAGGTTTGATGGGTGATGAAGGAAATGCTGTTCTTGAGTGGGATAACATGACATTTGCTCGTATTGATATTGCCATTCACACTTACCATGAATGATATCCAGTTTCCACACTGTGCACTGCATACTCTTTTTGTTTTTGGACATTCACAAGCTTTTTTTTTTGTTTCAATGAAAGCCTCAATGTATATATAGAAGGTGGATTTTCTGTATATCCTTGACTTTCTCTAGCCACTGCTATGCAAGAACGGCAGGGATCTCAACAAGACAGATACCTTGCGAGGAAGGCACTCAAATCTGCTCTATCTCACTTGAAAGCAGATCATGCAGGAGATTTTCTTAGTTGCCATGGCCAGAGGGTATGAGCCTTCTACATACGTTTTAGTTTTTCACTACTATTAACTAACTTATTCAGTATGTTTTTCTTTTGGACTGAAGAAATTACATTGCTATTTGGGTAGAAGCTAAGGCTAAAATGCCTACTATTTATTAACTCAGGACAATTTGTCTTATTCTATCAACTACGCTGCAAATGGACTCCTATTTATTAGAGTTAGTAGATAGAAAAATAAGCTAAGCATGACATGATAATAAGCACCATATGTTCTATCATTAAAAGAGTACCATAAGGTGTAGTACATGTTCAGATGTACAACTTCAGCAGTTTTCCTACACCTTTCCACGTTTGCAACTTTGCATAAGAGGTTTTAAGCTTTCAAATGTCTCAGCCGACACTTGCACCCCATTAATTCCTAACTTTGTTGTGAATTCTGTCAGACTGTCACTTTCATTCAAAACTGCCAAGCATGAATTCCAGTTCTGTGCATTTTGGGCTGCTTGAGCCCTGTATTATTATAGAGCTGCAGCTTCCTAGGCTCAAACTACACTCTTGGAGTATTCTCTATCGCTAGGTCACATGAATTTCTGGTTGGTTTTCAACTGGTCATGACTCATGATCTTAAACGTGTCTATTGAGCTCAATGTTTGTAGCTGTTTAGGGCACTATATGGGATTGTTAGGTGCATTTTTTTCTTGTTGATCCTATTCTTATGATGGCAACTAACGCATCCTGTTCATTATGTCATTTCAGGTTCGTGAATATGTTCCTGACCTTGCAGAATCAATCGCTGGGCTGATCTTGTCGTCCACCGATGAAGAGTTCCAAGATGAATGCATTGCGCTTCTTGGGCTAGGCTCGGAACAGGACATCTCGGAGGGAGCAGTTCAATCGTCGATCTCTGAGAAGATGATCCGTATCATAGAGATGAATGACACCAAGGAGAATGCAGAGGACATCGTGCCTTATCTGTTCGAGTGCGAGAAGCTGGATGAAGATAGCGAGCTGGACGAAGATGGAGATGAAAACATGGCTTTCGATTTCTAGCACTGTTTCAGTAGTAGCCCACACTCTAGTAAATCCGCTCGCTGAACTAGAGGCTGTTTAAGTAGGAGTTAGCGTGGCTGCTATGTCAATATTTAGAAAATGTAAACATAAAAAAATATTTAGAAACTGTAATTGCAGAAATTGGATAATTAAACGGACTATAATTGCAGCATTTCGAGAATTTTTAGGTAAGTAGAGATCACGGCCTGAGTAAAATTTTTGTAAGCTACTCATATTTTCACTAGTAGAGATCTTTATGTTTTGAGTAAGCATATTATTTCGTTATCTTGTAATATCTTTTCACAAACCCATTTTTATCAGACTAGTGCGGTTTTCTTTTTTTTTATTTGTTTGTGAAAAGCAAAAGTGTGGTTTTCGTGAAATGGGGAAAAATAATTCTATAACACTTTATAAATACTCCTATAAAAGATGTTTGTTGTTGAGGAATAGACAAAATGTTGTATATGAGTTTTTCTTTGTGTGATATACTCTTTCATAGCACGTGAGCTCCGGAACCGTCTGGCATGTGAAAACCCTCTTGCTCTGCAGTCTGCTCGCTCGCGATTGCGATTCCCACCAGTCCCCCAGTCCCAGACACGAAACCTAACCCACCCAGCCGGGGATCCCAAAGCGGCGGCCATGGAGCCCTCCCCCGTCGGCGACGGCGGCTCGGCGGAGCGGTGGCGCGCGGAGGCGGCGCGGGCGTTCCAGCACTACCTGGACCGCGCGGCGCCGCACACGGCGGGGCGGTGGGCGGGCACGCTCGTGGCCGCGGCGGTGTACGCCTTGCGGGTCTACTACGTGCGGGGCTTCTACGTCGTCACCTACGGGCTGGGCATCTACCTGCTCAACCTCCTCATCGGCTTCCTCTCCCCCATGGTCGACCCGGAGCTCGAGGCGCTCGAGGCCGGGCCCGGGCTCCCCACCCGCGGCTCCGACGAGTTTAAGCCCTTCATCCGCCGCCTCCCCGAGTTCAAGTTCTGGTATGCTGCTGCGTTTCTGCCCTTACCTCATTTTGGACCATGCTTAGTCCAAAGGCACCGCACTGGCCGAGCTGATTGCTAGTAAATACGTACTAACTAGGGATCCAATTCTATAAGGCAACCGTAACAATTTGCTGCTTTTGTGCTGTATTTCGATTGAACCAGCTATGCTGGCTAGCTAATCTTCGCCATTCAGGCATTCACCAACCAACCAGATAGCCAATGTTTCTCACAGATTGTACGGTCCACCTCATCAATTGTCTGTCCGTCTGATATGATAGTATTCCATAGTAGTGCTTGATACTATCCAATTTAGGTGCAATTTTACCAGTGATTATAAGATATGCCGAGTTTGTGTCAGTTTTCCGGTGTACCGGGTGACCAACTATACTTGGCTTGGACTGTTGGTGCTTAATTAGCTCGTCCTTCACTAACCAACCAGCTAAGTTTGTCTCATGATCTGCATCGCATCTGAAATCATTGTTTCCTGTTATGTATTTGTTTATCAGTAATTGTTCAGCTGCTGGAAAACAGTCACGGGCATCCCTCATCTTTAGTGGTAGTATTTTGTATAGTTTTAGGCTTAGAGCTTTTCGTTAACTGATGTTATGTGTGTGCTACTGAGAAATATATCCTAGTGAATGCCTATGCACAGTTTATTCCTTCGAAAACAACATAGTACATTCTTTTTATCACTCCAGAATTCTTAGTAGTTACTGCTGTACATTGTAATGCATTTTCTGAGAAATATAGGCTGCATTTCCTTGTGGAACTGATGTACTTTTGTGCAAGTTTCATTAGAATTGTTTTTACTTTCATATTGAATATTTATTCACCTTTTGATGTTCTAGTTTTATAGTGCAATACATTTTCACCCCTTTGAAGTTATATTGTGATGTTCGTTCTTTTGGCCAGCAGTCATCTACTTTCTGTATGATTCACATGGAATGATGGAATTGAACAATCTATCACCAATGAATGCCTTTGTGGCACTGCTTTCCCCTGGGATCTGGCAAGCTCAATTTAGAAAGGCATTTGCTGTTTCATGTGAACAATTTGTTATCTTTACTATATTAGGAACATCGTGTTACTAGCCTACTCAATGTCTCAATCAAGCTTTGGTGTTTCAGTGGCTTGTAGTTTTCTGTCTTTTTTTCTTCAGTGGAAGTGTACAGCTGAAGGGCGGGCCTGGTGCAAGCGGTAGAGTCTTACCGCCTGTGACTGGAAGGTCCCGGGTTCGAGTCGCAGTCTCCTCGCATTGCACAGGCGAGGGTAAGGCTTGCCACTGACACCCTTCCCCAGACCCCGCTGGGTACGCCCTTTTTTTTAAGTGTACAGCTGAAAGTATATTAACCAACTGCTTCTTGTTTCAGGTATGCCATCACAAAAGCCTTCTGCATTGCTTTTGTCATGACCTTCTTCTCTGTATTCGATGTTCCTGTCTTCTGGCCAATACTTCTCTGCTATTGGATTGTGCTCTTTGCCCTGACAATGAAGCGACAGATTGTCCATATGATCAAGTACAAGTATGTCCCGTTCAGCATTGGAAAGCAGGTGAGACCTCTATTTTTCTGAGCTGTTATGTTTCCTTTTACTTCTTGAAAGTTACACAGATCATGCTTTGTGACAGAGTTTCTCAAAAGTTAATAACAAATGGTTTTATGCCATGTGGTTTCTACTGCGAATTGTGTCTACTGTCTACGTCTAGTCAATAATAACTAGTTCAAGATCCTGCATTGCTGCTTGGTAGCATGATTCCTAGCAAGCAATCAGAATTCATAACTGAGTTAGAGCCTTTGCATTTCATCCTTAGTGTGTTTCTGAGTTATTGGTATCGAAATATAGGGACTTGTATAGGAGCTTCGAAAATATTTTATTTTTATCGAAAATATTACATCACCATTGACAATACATTCTCCCTAGAATTTACTGAAATTTGGAAGTGTTGACCTGCATCTGCAATTGGGTCATCATACGTCGTTTACTAAACTCTGCTTGCAATTCCAATGCAGAGGTATGGCAGAAAGAAAGGCCCTGCAGCCAGTGCATCTAAAGACTAAAGACGGTGTGGGACCTCGAGAACAAATGCCCGTTTATCTGTGAGGCATCCTGCTGGCATGGTGGTATTTTGAGTACCAGCTACTGATAGGGAATGTACACCATATATTCGCTGGTGGAGACCGCAGAGAAGCTAACCAGACTTTTGCATTGGTTGATGATTCCTGTTTCACATCAGTAGTTTCTGTACAATGACATGGAACATAGCTAGTAGATCAAATTTTCCAGTTCCTCTGTTGTACTGTGCTTTTGTGGACAAGTTGTGGACCTGTTGAATCTTTGCAAACGCAATACAAGCAGAGACCGAGAGGACAAAATGGAATTGTGGTGCCTGGGGCCACATGGCAGTGAAACATAGCTGTTATTTTTTAATGATCTTTCCAACATTTTTACTTGGATCTCGCAAGCGATTTACCGTGCCTGGATCAACCACTCGGTTTGCTGCGTGTAGCTGCGGCCGTTGCCTGTGTACTAGTACCAGCGATTTGTAGCTCCTGTTGCACTTCTCGTGGCAACCCCCCCCCCCCCCCCCCCCCAGCCACCGATCTTAACCGCATGACCTGCTCATCCTTGCTGTGATTACTAACAAACGTTTTAGCCATTGTCTATTTGTAGCTAACAGGCAGTTGCTGGAGCCCAACGTGCGGTCCACGACGATCAGCTCTCACAGACCCTCAGTTTTGACAGTGCGGTCCAGGACGATCAGCTCTCACAAACCCTCAGTTTTGACAGTGGCTCACCAGCCAGCCCTCCTTGTAAGGACCGTGGACGCTGCAGAATTTGGACCAAGAAAAGCTCAGGCTCATCGGCACCCAGTGACCGACGAGGAGGAACCGGGGGCAAGAGGCAAGCTGCAATGGCGACGAGGAGCACGGCGGTGAGGGCTGTCCCGCTGTGCCTGTGGCTCGCGCTCGGCGTGGCCACCCTAACGCTGCCCCAGGTGCGCCTCCATCTCCATCTCTATCTGTTTGCATATGCCTCCCATTTGCCACTGCTCATCACTGGCATAGTGGCATTGTTGTCCTGAGATCCCTTCGTCTATGCTGTGCATCCTATTGCTGTTGCCACCACCACCGTCACTGGCATTGCTCATCGTTTATGCATTGGCTGTTCACAGGCACATGCAGCAGAGGCAGACGCGGACCTCACCAAGATCACCAGCAAGGTCTTCTTCGACATCCAGATCGATGGCAAGCCCGAAGGTTTGTTTGTGCATGCAAATACGTGGCGGCCCTTCTGAGGCTGAGTTTTGACAGCCCTAGTTGTATCATTAGCCGTGCGGATTGATTCCTGAATCTGTTGATGCTCCAACCTGACTAACATTGGAGTGATCATGGATTTTCATAGGCCGGATTGTCATTGGACTCTTTGGGAAGACTGTTCCCAAGACAGCAGGTATATGCAAATGTGGTATTGTTTTTCGTGTGAACAAATGTTGGGTCTCAAATGTTAACTGTATTTGTGTATTTTTCTTTTCAGAGAACTTCAGAGCACTTAGCACAGGTATGATTCCTAACTACCACTATCATGTCCCAACCCCTTACTTACCATGCAGTACTGAAACATATTCCTACCCAGTCTAGAAATGGCAGGCTACTTATGATGTCAAAATGGGAATGGTAAACATTAGGTTCCAGTCATTTCTTTTACGAAATTTCTTACTGGAGAGAGAGATCCCTCCATAATAACGGTTTGGCAGTACACCGCTCTCTCTGATTCCTGTCATGTATTGTAAAGCACCCTCAACTTCCATGTTACACAGGGGAGAAAGGAATTGGTGCTTATGGCGAACCTCTGTGGTACAAGGGATCCACATTCCACAGGATCATCCCAGGCTTCATGATTCAAGGAGGCGATTTCGTAAACCACAACGGAACGGGCGTTGATTCCATCTATGGCAAAGACGTCTGGCCTGACGAGAACTTCAAGCTCAACCACGCCGAAGCTGGTGGCTAACTGTGCTAACGTGAAATTAACCTTCTTGAAACACTGGTCGTCAGTCCTCATGTCTGATCAACTGCATTGCAGGTACCGTATCCATGGCCAATTACGGGAAAGATACAAACGCAGGCCAGTTTGCCATCACCACTGTAGAAGGAAGCCGGTAATCTTCCCTTCTTCTTCAATGGTTCTTGAGCATCATCACTAGTCTTTATTTTGTAATCGCCGCAGCACCATTTTAACTTCTACAAAAGAAAGATTTTCTTTGCTCTCTCTTGAGAATTAATGCTTGTCACTGATCGTGCTTTACTTCTTCGTGCAAAGGTTACCGAAGAAATTGGATGGGGTACATGTTGTGTTCGGCAAGGTGGTGAGTGGAATGGATGTGGTCAAGAAGATTGAAGCTCAAGGCCAGCCGAGTGGTGTGCCCAAGGCCAAAGTCCTCATAGCTGACAGCGGAGAGCTGCCCGGATCTGATGAGCTGTAACCATCCATTTCGATGGAAACTAAGAGCTGCCCGCAAACGAGTTGTTTTTCAGCGTGGAATTGTGACCACCGTGGTCTTGTTTGATTTGGTTGGAGCCATTTTATGTTGATGACTACAATGTCTAGTTCATATATGTGCTTATTATTGGGGAATTAGAATGGTGAACAAACAAAAGCGTAGTGATCTCTTCTTTATTTAATTTATACGTTGACAACTCCCTTGTTCAAGAGAAGATGCAGGTTAAACTGCTGGTTTATACTATGTTCTAACAGCGGAGTTGACATGAAACTAAACAAACATTATCCACATGATTATGAACCAACACCACAACCGTCACCAAAAAACTAAAAGAGAAACAACCAACTTATCATCCATTCATCCTATACAACATGGTAGCCAAGAGCCATCCTGCATGCATGCTGCAGGAATTTCTTTTTTTTTTTCTCGAATACGCAAAAGATTTGCGTATCATTGTAATTAAGTGCAAGAGTTTGACCGTACAAACGACACGCTTCTGATAAGCGCGCTAGGTGGTCTTACAGCTATTACTGGACCTACCTAGCAGGCTGTTACAAACTTCGATATTACATAAATGGTAAACAATCGAACTAAAAGCACCGCTGCAACCTACGGAGCTGGGCGGCCCCGCTGCTGGTTGCGCGATCCTCCTCCGCCATCCGAGAAGAGCGCTCTTCTACCCGTCCTGTTGTTGGTCGCTGGGAACATCTCGTCCAGGGTTGCCACGTGGCTCGGCGTCAAGTTCCCTGCGAATATGGTGTCGTATGCTCCCTTGGACGCAGACGACACTGGAGCTGCCGGCGGCACAATGCCCATCCTCTACATGAGGAGTACCGCGCCCCGCTTGAAAGTCGGTATGTGCGCCAGCGGCTGCGCAGCAATCCGTCTGCTCCTGATGGGCAGAGGCCTTCTGGTTGCTGCCTTCTGCCGCGGTGGAGTGGCGATTAAGGGCTACCCTCGCTTGAGCTGCACCTCCTCGGTAAACCGTGCAAGACGCCGAGCGGCCTCACGCGGCATGGGCGTCGCATCACTGGGGTCAGGCGTGGCTCCGTCCTTCGTCGGCGTAGAAGGGTTAGGTGTGGCTTGGGCGACCGAGTGGCCATCCTGCGTCGGCGTAGAACCCGCCGTGTGATTGGCTGGCTCAAACCTAGGTGGCTAGGCCTCACCATCCTCCCCAGGTGCCACAGCACCCGCGACAACAGGTTGTCCCATCAGTGAAGGTGTGTCCTGCACAGGCGACGATGGAGGCGGGTCTGTCGCGTACTGAGTAGCCTTCACCGGAGAACTGGTGTCCACCAACGAAGCTTGAACCTCCTGTGGGACGGATGCCACAGCATGCTGGCACCCCGTCACTGGAGTGACCGCTGGCCGGCTCATGACGAGCGAGGCGGCAAGCTCGTCCAGCATCGGGTCGACCGAGACGAGCCAAGTGAGAGGGCCTGCGCCCACGCACAATGTCTCCGCCAGCGGATCTAGCTCGAGGAAGCGGCGTGTGGCAGTCAAAGGAGAGGCGTCGTTGGTGTCGGCAGGCGCACCCATGCGGATGTCCGTCGCTGGCTCGCCCCTGCGCCGCCGACATCGTCTCCAACGTCGACGGTTGCCGTCGGCACCCCCATGCCTCCCTGTGCGGTCCCGTCCGAGGTCGGTGGGCTGCCGAGGGGTGCGTGTTGGGAGGCCAGTGCTGTTGGAACTTCAACAAGAGGGAGAGGGCGAGGAGTTCTCCATAGCTATGGATCTATTGGAAACAACAACAAAAAATAAAAGAGAAACAACCAACTTATCATCCTATATATACAACATGGTAGCCAAGAGCCATCCTGCATGCATGCTGCAGGAATTTCCACGAGAGGGAGAGGGAGAGGGAGAGTGCCACCACCCGTCACTGCTTGATGGTTTTACTATCACCTGTGGATCTATTGGAAAGCTTATCGTCAAACTGTTGTAAATGAGATGGCATGGATGACATAGGGTTGAGGTTTATGCAAACATGAAATGTGGTTTATTATTGGTTATGAAATCTTGTGGTTGTAGTAGATTATTACGTGCTACCATTGGAAAATTATATAAATAGACTACCCTTAAATAAATTTGTCGGAAAAACAATGGTATCAAATATGAGGCTAACAAAAGTGAGGGCACAGGCGCGTAGGCGCTCAACCGCTCATGTTGGTGGAACATCACTAATTATTTTTCACCTCAACTCGGATGAATTTTCTTCAATTTCACCATAGGTCTTTAACTTGACCGACGGTGTCATCTCGGTCCCTGAACTTTCAAAGTATAAGATCTCTGGTTAGAGGGTAAATAGGCCTGTTAAAACAAAACTTAACCAAATGTCAAATTCAACCCACGACACTGCTGCTCTGAGCCCGTGGTACTGCCGGGCCAGAACAGCGGCACTACCGCACCTGCAGACAATTTCATGATATAGTTCAAAATCTATGGATGGAAACTTAGATCGGAGAAATTACTGAGCTTACTATAGGGTAGTAGATCACAGATTAACATCACAAAGTGGTAGTACAAGTGTATGCAAGTAGATTGACCTCAAACCCTAGAAATCACCTCAACAACAATATAAAATGCAATGAAAGTAAATCAAGCACAAGGTGACACAAGCATTTATCCCGTAGTTTAGCTCGCCACCAAGCCTTACCTAAGTCCACGTTGTAGAGGTTAGCCACTAAGGCTTAGGGCTTTGTAACCCTTCCTCGATCTCAAGTCAAGAGAGTTAACTCTTGAGATGAGGGGTGAGTTTACTAGCTTTAAGATATGGTTACAAACTTCTTGGGGCTGCCATACAAATTGGCAAGCGCCACGGGCGTCGCTCTAGCCGGCTAGGAGCAAGCTCCAAGAGTACCAAACACAATCCATCGGCTAAAACGCGAACCAAGTGCTCTTAGGCTTTCGGAATAAATGAATCTGCTCTCTAATCGAGTTTTGGAGCCTTTTCTCTTAAGGATTGATAGGGAAATCACAAAAGAATGTTTGGGAGCTCAAGGTCACCAATAGAGAAAAAAGAGAACAAGAACTGAGTAGCTGGGGCTGGGCAGAGGTGGAAGAAGAGCCATTAGAGGGGTGTGTGAGAAGTATAAATACCCCAAACCCCAACGGTCAGTTAAGTCGCGGCAGTGCCATGGCTCAACTGCGGTAGTGCCGCACTGCAGCAGTGCCTCTCTTCAGGTGCGGCACTGCCACACCAGGCAAGACAGCAAGGGTGAAAACAGTGAAAGTTAGGCTGTCTTGGCTGAGTAACGGAGGAAGTATGTGTATAAGATTGAGCACTTGGTTGCACACTTTAGCAAGTTTATTATGTCCCCCTTTATAGTACGGTATTCCTATACTCAAATTCGAAATATAAAAGAATTTAAACCTCCTTTGAGTTTGATGTCGTCACTATTTGTAATCAGGGGCTCCTCTATTTTGTATAATATACTCGATTGTAAATTCCATGCTTGTCATCTCGATAAATCTCATTAGTCCTCTAATTGCGCGGTCATTATCACCAAAACCCACAATTAGAGCTTGATTGCACTTTCACAAAATGATATCTGTGGATCTCTAAACTTGTCATCCCACTCCATGAACTTCCAATGTGATCACCGCCGGTTCCTAAGCTTGACCGATGGTGTCATTCTGGTTTCTGAACTTGGTTTTGAGTCTCATATGGGTTCAAAAGGAGCCTAATAACCCACTCTATATGCTAACATAGTAAGTTGACGTTTGACGTAGACCCGATATGCATGTGGAATATATCTATATTTTAACTTTTTAGAGGTTTAAAATTCACCATTGATCCCTAAACTTGGCAGGCAGTGTCATCACGGTTCACGGGGTCCACTTGTCAAAGATAAGGAATACAGAGGAGAGGCAGACCCCACGTGTTGGGTCGCACCGTCAGCATATAGAGTGCATTAGGCCCCGTTTCGACCAAATGAGACTGAAAACTAAGTTTAGGGTCTAGAATGACATCATTGGCCAAGTTTAGAGACCGACGGTGATCACATTGGAAGTTTATGACTGTGACGACATCGTTGACCAAGTTTAGAGATTTACACAAATCACTTTGGAAGTTTGGGGACCAGGATAACACGACTAGTTTAAGTTTAGGGAGTGATGGTGAATTTTACTCGTTGTATAACCATTCAAATATTTCCCTGTCACTGCGGCTGCCTACTATGTGCCAGCGAATTTTGCAGTTGTTGATGCTCTTGCTTCTATTACCGGCAAGCCGTGGCAGCGTCTATTTGTAGCCGACAGAATGCAACACACAGGCAGTTGCATGAATCCAACGTGACATCTATAATTGGTAGGGCCATCACTATTTCTGCCTGGCCCACTTGTCAGCCAGCGCCATCCCTCTTCCTTATAAGGAAGGAAAGGATCGAGAACGCGACGCTAGCTGCAGGGAGCTAGAAGAGAGAGCCGCAGGTTAGCCGGCGACGAGGAGGAACGAATCAGAGGCGCCCAGGAGACCCGGCCGCGATGGCTCCGCGCAGCTCGGCGGCGACGTGCCTGTGGCTCGCTCTCGCCGCGGCCACCCTGGCGCTGGCCCAGGTGCTCGATCGATCATTCGCTGAAAGTCTCCGGCTAGCAGCTCCTCTGATGCATGCCATGCCATTGTCGCTGTTCAGGCGCAGGGAGGATCAGCGGCGGACCTGGAGAAGGTTACGGCCAAGACCTTCTTCGATATCCAGATCGACGGCAAGCCTGCAGGTTTGTCCGTGCATGCATGGTTACCATTTCATGCACCTGAACATGCTATCAGAAATTCAGAATTTTCGGGGCTGAGATTTGCCGGCTTGATTATCTTGAGATGATATATTGCTCTCCCTCTCCCTGCATGTTGCATGGTCATACTGAATTACTGATGCTCGATGCCGCTCCTAATCACAACTTAATTTCACATGCACACAGGCCGGATCGTGCTAGGACTGTTTGGGGACACTGTTCCTAAAACAGCAGGTACTATATGCATATATATCATCTCAATTTGCTAATAATACTAGTTCACAGGTGAACAAATGTTGTGTTACTGTTTTTCTTGTGAGTTGTTGGTAGGAACGCTAACTACTGTCCATGTGTACCTTTCCGTTTTCTTACAGAGAATTTCCGAGCACTTTGCACAGGGGAGAAAGGAATGGCCAAGTCCGGCAAGCCTCTGTGGTACAAGGGATCGACATTCCACAGGATCATCCCAGGATTCATGATCCAAGGAGGCGATTTCACAAACGGCAACGGGACGGGGACTGAATCCATCTATGGCAGCACGATCTTCCCTGACGAGAACTTCAAGCTCAACCACACTGAAGCCGGTACTTACATACTGACTACCAAAACGCTGAGCTGAAACCTGAAACCTCTGATGAACAAGAACTGAACTGTGTGGGATCTGATCGGTCTGCAGGCACGCTGTCCATGGCCAACTACGGGCCAGACTCCAACGGCTCCCAGTTCTTCATCACCACTGTAGAAGAAAACAAGTAATAATCAATCCCTTACCCCCTACAGATCTCTTTCTCAAAAAAAAATCAATCCCTTGAATGTTCTTGAGCACAGCTGTGATGAGTTTACATGCATTTCGGTTTGACTTTTGAGATTGTTTATTGTCGCTGATATATGGTGCCTACTACCTGCTACTTGGTTAATTTTGTGCGTGCAAATTGAAGGTTGCCGAAGAAGCTGGACGGGAAACATGTTGTGTTTGGCAAGGTGGTGGAAGGGATGGACGTCGTCCGCAAGATCGAAGCTGAAGGCCAAGCGACCGGCGTGCCCAAGGCCAAGGTCGCCATAGTCAACAGCGGGCAGCTCACCTGATGCTGCCCATCATGATCTCTGATCTGATGATGAACTCATGATCCATCCATCTTGTTAAGAAACCAAATATGGTTGTGTTTTTCAGTGTGCCGTCCCATGTTGTTGTTACGGTGCGGAGGCTAGACGCCATTGTATCGCAACTCTCACTTCTCTCTTAACGAAACACATGCAAAAAAAAAAAAATGTTGTTGTCACAGTGGCACTCCATTTGTTTGGTTGGAGTTCTTATATACTACTCTCTCATTTTCTAAATTGTAAGTCGTTTTGGCTTAGCTTTAGTAAAGCTTATGAATCTAGGAAAACCAGAACAACTTTGCTTATCTAATTTCACTGAAAATTTTATATGATGAAGACTAGCAAAGGCCACTTGCTTTGCTTGTATAGATTATGTTAACATGTACATGCACCGAGAGCCGTTTTAAATACATGATTTTTATAGAAATCGTATATAAATTTCACAAGCATAACCACTCAAGTGAGTGCCCACTGCCTCTGCCTCTGCCTCTGCCTCTGCCGTTCGGGGCGGAGCAAACAGAGCCGTCACACTGACATGTAGGACCCAGGGATCGTGCCTGCCCCACATGTCAGCCAGCAAGGGGCTTCCTCTGCTGCTCTCATTTGGTGGTTTCTCTCGTGGACGAGGGGAAGACTGCAGAAGTGCGGCAAAACGATCAGATCTAGCAGAATTCTCTCGACCTCATCGGCGGCGGCGGAGGAGCGTGCGGATCGGAGATGGCGCCGAGCGGGTGGAGGAGGAGCGCGGCGGCGCGGGCCGCCTGGCGACCCGCCACGGTGTGCCTGTGGCTCGCGCTCGCCGCCGCCGCCCTGACGCTCGCCCAGGTGCTCGTCAACCTCGTCCGTCCCTTGCCCACAAGCCCATGATTTGCTCCTCCAACCTCTCTCCCTGTGTTTTTTTTCCCGATCTGATTAGAGACTGCGCAGGATTGCTCGTCGATATGACTATTACTGACGCTTGCGCTAGTTTCTGAATGACTGAATCTGTTGGATCGGGATCCAAGCAGCTAACCGTTGTGTTTGGCTGCTGATTTGTTAGGCTAAGAAGGACCTGACGGAGGTTACCCACAAGGTCTACTTCGACATCGAGATCGACGGCAAGCCCGCAGGTTTGTGGCGGCACCCTCTCACTTTCTGCAATGTCAGATACCCAGATCAGCACGCTACGTCGTACCAAAGTGGAGCAATAGGACGACTTCAGATGTCTACCTATTTGATTCCACTAGTTTATGTTGCACTCTACTCACATTAGATTGGTGTCTCTGCTCAACCACCAGTGCTTAAAGCCTTACAGTATAAAGTCATTTGTTTCTGTTGCATACAGCATGCCATGTGGAGTGATTGCTGCTGCTAGGTTTATCCGATTTTATATTGGGCATATGCCTATGCTTTGTTTTCTTTGGTCTTATAAGTTATTTGTATGAAGGAGAAATGTCAACATGGTGTTTGTGTATGAATGTCGTTCCTCCACTTACTAACTGATTGACTCATCGGTGCTTACTTGCTTCTGAACTGTCATAGGTCGGATTGTCATGGGGCTTTTTGGGAAAACTGTTCCTAAGACAGCAGGTATTATCAAGTTATTATTAACAATTCGATACTATTTTCACATGGGATAAGAGAAAACTAATGGACCTTCTTGTTTTCCTACAGAGAACTTCCGAGCTCTTTGCACAGGTATGTTATATGTTAAGAATGTTATTATTACCCTTGTTATAGTTTCCTAACGATTAAAGTCGTGGTAGTTGGCAGTCTTAATTGAAATTGTTTTGTGATGCACCATAGTATAGTTTGGTCACATCCAATAAAAAATGGGCAGCTTCTCCAAACAAAAAAACTAACAGATGTGCACATTCTTAATCTTATTTTGTGGGAAAAGTAAAAATGAACATCATCAATTACAATAGTGTTATTGCATTCATCATATATAAGTACAATGTTATTTTAGCCTGCCATGTGCCATATAATGGAAGAGGTCCCATTCCGAATAGTGAATAGTTTTACATCTGTGAAATATCTTTCTAAGTGATGTCTTATTAAATAGGCTCAAGTCACTTGTTTGGTTTTGGTTTCATGTGGCTCTGAACTTTCTTGTTATACAGGAGAGAAAGGAGTTGGCAAGAGTGGCAAAGCCCTCCACTACAAGGGAAGTACATTCCACAGAATTATTCCCAGCTTCATGCTCCAAGGAGGTGACTTCACTCTTGGGGATGGGAGGGGTGGTGAATCTATCTATGGCTTGAAGTTTGCTGATGAGAACTTCAAGATCAAGCACACTGGACCAGGTGATCAATTATGCCTTAGAATTTTTTAGGTGGCCCTGAAAAGGGATCATATCTGTTACATAGAAATAATTTATTTGAGTGGTTTGTTACTTGTTAGGATTTTTTACTACTAGGTTTGTTAAACTCATAACATGTTGTTGGTGACTAATTCTTGCGTCAGGCCTTCTGTCCATGGCCAATGCCGGGTCAAATACAAATGGATCTCAGTTTTTCATCACCACTGTGACAACAAGCTGGTAAGTAATATTCACAGGTCTTTGTAACAGTGACCTTATTTTCCTCCAATCTTGACTGAAGGTTTTTCTTAATCTGTTGAAGATTTATGCTGATTACCTCCTGCTTTTATTTTGTGTGTTAGGTTGGACGGGAAGCATGTTGTGTTTGGCAAGGTGTTGTCTGGAATGGATGTTGTGTACAAGGTCGAAGCTGAAGGCCGGCAGAGCGGGCAACCAAAGAGCAAGGTTGTCATAGCAGATAGCGGCGAGCTGCCGATGTGATGAGCTGAACTGATGTTCCATCTTGAAGCATAATAAGAAGTTGCTAGTGGTCGTTTGTCGTTCTAGAACTGTTATTAGTGTTCTGTTTACTACAGTGACTTTCTTGTGTACTTAGTTGGAAAGTTTTAAAAGGTTGAACTAATGGGTCTCACACTTCTGCATCGTTTTCAGTTTCATCTGCTAGAATAGTCTTGTGCTTGTTTATTTACTACGCCATCTTAGAAGTAAAATGTTCTATTAAATATTGAATTGAATAAGGTTAGTTGAAATGCGTCTGGTGGAGGCTCCATGGAATCAAGAACGAGCATACATCTGCAAGTGTTGATAGTACATGAGCAATACTTTGCTATCTTTGGTGTTAACAATGATGTATGTATTGTATGAACAAACCTCGAACGTATGAGGGTGCACCACACACTCCATCTCGAATGCCATTTTAAAAAAGCACACAATTTTTAATCACACAGTTTTTCAAAGGTGTTCGTAAGATATCAGACCTTGAACATTGCAGCGACCAGACCTTCGACTTTAAGCGTAGACGTGTTTGCTAGGGTCCGATTCTTGTTTTTATTTTTTATCTGAATTTTTTAACCATATTTTAATTAGAATTATTTGGTGGAACCTAAAGATCAGGTCGCTAATTCAGATCAAATGAATTGGAATATAGCAAATCAACTAAAATGTCATTTCTCTCTTCTGGTTCACAAAACTGAAGAACTAGAATAAAGTGAAACACCTGAAATGTCATTTCTCTTTTCTAGTTTTGTGAACGAGCTTGTGGATCGGTGGTTGGCTCACCCTAGTGTGAACCAACTGATCGGGAGTTCAACTCCTTGCGTGTCTCACATACGTAAAATTGTGTGTTGTAAATAAACTGTCTCATCGACAATGTTCATGGCTGGTCGGGAGCTTTTTTTTTTTTTAGAAAAGCTGGTCAGGAGCTCGACTCCCTGCGTGTCTCACATACTTAAAATTGTGTGTTGTAAATAAACTCTCTCATCGACAATGTCATGATTTAGGGGGTTTTGTCGGCTAGCGTGGTTGAGATCTTCTATCTTAAAAACAATACTCTGGGAGAGGTCATACCTCAGCTGGTCCAAACCGAAGCTGAAGTGTTTTTTGTCTATTTCTTGTGGAAACGTTTTTCAATTGCCATGCCGATTCTATCAAAAAAACAGAAATGGTTCTCTCAGCCAAACATGTCTTAACATGACTACATGAGAGAAGAAAAATGAGGCAATCGAGGTAGCTATAGCCGCACACGACATGACTTTTTTTGTCAGACCACCTCTTTATCGTGTGCACTATCAAACACCTAAAACTCTCTCTTCTGGTTCCAAAGGATGAAACTTTTTGTTTGAATCTAATGAAGATATATCCACTCATGTTGTGTTTGGCATGGATTCTATCGATTTTATCCGTTAATAGCATTGATCCTCTCAATCCAATTGCGCACTAACATGAGAGTGCAGAAAAATATCACACGCACGAGTTAGCAGTGGTCCACACACGAAATAAAGTATTTTGTCCGAACGCTTCTTTACCTCGCACTAAACAAACACCGAAAACCTAAATTGCCATTTTTTTAATATATAATTCAAAAACGCTAGAAGTTTTTGCCTGATTCCTATAGAATCGTTTTGTGTTGCGTTCGACATAAATTCTATCTAAAAATGGAAGTGATTCTGTCATCCAAATGTTCCAGAGACAAGGGAGATATCATGCTTGCAAGGGATATATGACACACGTGAATGAAGGCGTGCGAGGCATATACGACACACGAAATGAAATACTTTGTCTAAATGCCTCTATCTCGTAAAATAAACAAACACCTAAAACGCCAAAACTTCAAAAAATTTTGTCTGATTCCCATGGAAACTTTCCCGACCGTGTCGCATTTGACATAGATTTTATCCAAAAACTACGTGACGGGTCACGCGATTGGGGAGCGCCCGACCCGTCGCCCTCCTCGCGTTTGCCTCCTCCCCCTGAGCTCCTCCCTCCCCTCCTGTCGATACGGGACCCACAGGATACCCCGCAAGGGAGAGAGAAGATCTAGTTCAACTAGGATTCTTCCCATGTAAATTTTAGTAGTAGAACTATCAAGTAATCCTACTAAGAAATCTCATTGTAAACAGACTAGGACTCTGGCCTCCTGACTATATAAAGGAGGGCAATGCTCCTGTCAAAAGAGAGAACAGAGCAGATCATAATCAATCCAACGCAAAGGCTAAGGCCGACTGGACGTAAGGTTATTACTCGATCTACGATCGAGGGCCTGAACCAGGATAAATCGGCTGTCTCTTGCGTAAACCGTCGAGTTCGGCATACGCCGAAGCCCGAACATACTGCCCCGGGTACCCCCGTGGCAGGCTATCGGTGGTAAAACATCGACAGCTGGCGCGCCAGGTAGGGGCTTTCGGCGACTTTGCTTCCGAGAGCTCGATGGACCTCGACAACATAATTTTCCCGACGGGATCAACTTTCATCTTCGGCTCATGGATCTGCGAGGCAGACAACAACGGCAAGCTTCAAAGCCATCTCCTCGAAGATCCAGATCATCTAAAAGAAGTTCCTATTTCAACAACTACAACGGATCAGCTCACCAGAAGATTCGCGCAGCTCATAGTATCCGAGTCAAATCGGATTTCACGACCACTCGTATCCGATTCGAATTCAAGCTCCAAGGCGAAGTTTTATCCGAGTGCTTTCAAGAAACCGAGTTCTTTTTTGGCAAGATTCCAGAGCACAACCCAAAACAACTCGGATTACCCCCAGAATTCTTTCAAGAAGTCGAGTTCTTTTCCATTTGGGCTCGACAACATGACAAAATCCTATCAGGGACAGGTCGAAAGATTTTTCAATCCAAGATTCGGGATACCACTGACAGGAGCTCAGGAGGGTCTCGTGCTAACGATAACATCGCAGGACTGTATCATCCACTGGCTGGATTCCGTTCCTGAGGGTAGCGGAACCCAACTAGCCAGCACCAAGCAAATTCGAGCTATAACAGAAATGGGCCCACCTAGAAGTGTCAAAGATGTGCAGAAACTAACAGGATGCATGGCGGCCCTCAACCGTTTCATATCAAGACTCGGCGAAAAGGGGTTACCTTTCTTTAAACTACTAAAGAAGACAGACAAGTTTGAGTGGACAATAGAGGCCGACGAAGCTTTCAAAAAACTTAAAGAATACCTCACTTCATCACCTATCCTGACACCTCCAAAGAAAGATGAAGATATGATGCTATATATTGCGACAACTCCTACCGTAATCAGCACAGCAATAGTCATAGAAAGAGAAGAACAAGGGCGCATGTATAAAGTGCAACGTCCCGTATACTACATCAGCGAAGTACTGTCAGAATCCAAAATCCGGTACTCGCATGTACAAAAACTACTCTACGCTCTACTCATTACCTCACGGAAGCTTCGCCACTATTTCGAAAGCCATAAGATTACCGTGGTGACAGATTTTCCACTCGGAGACATCCTACACAATAAAGATGCCACGGGGCGCATATCCAAGTGGGCAGTTGAAATTGGAGCTTTTGACATTAATTTCACCCCACGGAAAGCAATCAAATCTCAAGCCCTCGCCGATTTCGTGGCCAAATGGACAGAGATTCAACAGCCTTTATCAGATACAATCCTTGACCACTGGAAGATGTACTTTGACGGATCACTCAAACTAGGCGGGGCCGGTGCAGGCGTTCTCCTCATTTCTCCAGAAGGAAAACAACTAAAGTACGTCCTTCAGATATTATGGCAAGCTACAAATAACGAAGCAGAATATGAAGCCCTCATCCACGGGCTACGAGTGACGATTACCCTCGGAATAAAAAGATTACTCGTATACGGCGATTCAGCAGTGGTCATCAACCAAGTCAACAAAGATTAGGATTGCACCAAAGAAAACATGGGTGCTTATTGTGCTGAAATACGAAAACTTGAAAAACATTTCCAAGGATTAGAAATTTTACACGTCCTACGCGATTCCAACATTGCAGCAGATGTCCTTGCCAAGCTCGGATCAGACAGAGCAAAAGTTCCACCCGGTGTATTCATAGAAGAGCTATCAGTTCCCTCTATCAAACAACCCGGTGAAACAACACATGAAATTCAGGCTAAAGGCGTTCAGATCTTGATAATCAACACTTCATGGACCCAAGTTTTCATTGACTATATCAAAGAAAATAAACTGCCAGCAGATAAAGCAGAGGCCACACAAGTTGTTCGTAGAAGCAAAAACTACGTTCTAGTAGGAGATAAACTCTACAGAAGAGCAGCATCATCAGGAGTACTACTAAAATGTGTCTCATTTGAAGAAGGCAAAGAAATCCTAGATGAAATACACTCAGGTTGCTGTGGAAATCATGCCGCTTCAAGGACACTGGTTGGCAAAGCATTTCACACCGGATTCTACTGGCCAACTGCTTTGAAAGACGCAGAAGAGCTTGCCAAAAAATGCAAAGGTTGCCAAATGTTTGCAAGACAAGCCCACATACCAGCTCACAATCTTATATGCATCCCACCTGCTTGGCCTTTTTCCTGCTGGGGGCTAGATCAAGTAGGACCCCTAAAAAAAGCAAAAGGCGGCTTCGAGTACATCTTCATAGCAATCGACAAATTCACCAAGTGGGTTGAATACAAACCACTCGTGAAGTACAGCGCAACCAAAGCAGTCGAGTTCATCCAAGACATTATGCACCGCTTCGGCATGCCCAATCGAATCATCACAGATCTAGGCTCCCCTTTCACAGCTACAGAATTCAAGGGCTGGGCACAAGACTATGGTTTCAGTATAGACTATGCGTCTGTTGCACATCCAGAAGCCAACGGACAAGTAGAAAGGGCTAATGGACTCATACTAGCCGGATTAAAGCCAAGATTATACGAAGAACTAGTGGACTATGGGTCCAAATGGATTGAAGAATTACCGAAAGTAGTATGGGGACTATGAACTCAAATAAGCAGAGCAACAGGCTACTCACCTTTCTTCCTAGTTTACGGGTCAGAGGCCGTACTGCCCGCCGACTTGATCTGGACATCCCCAAAGATAGAGCAATACGATGAAGGAGAAGCGGAACACACAAGAAGATTAGAACTCGACAGCTCAGAAAAAATCAGAGTAAACGCTACCCTCCAATCAGCCAGATACCTACAAGGTTTAAGACGGCATTACAACAAGAGTACCCAACCTCGATCACTACAAGTCGGAGACTTAGTACTAAGAAGGATACAGAAGACTGACGGACGACATAAGCTACTCAGTCCATGGAAAGGTCCCTTCATTGTCACAAAAGTCACCGGACCAGGCACATACAAGTTAATAACCGAAGATGGAAAAGAAGTCAGCAATACATGGCACATCAGCCAGCTAAGAAGATTCTACGTGTAGAAACAACTCAAGAAAAAACAGATATGCAAGCCACAAGGGACCAACGTTCACAATCGACGAAAAGCAATACTCTTCAACAACATATGTAGTAGTTTATACTCATGATCAATAAAGATGGCATTCATCCACAGCATGTCTTGTCATGACCTTCAACGAGTTGTTTTCATGAAAAAAAGCAAAATGGCTGAAAACATGCCTGAGCATCCCGGCCGAGAGCAAAATAGCTGAAAAAACGCTTGAGCCCGCCGATGAGGGTAGCTAAAAGCTAACACCCGAAACAAAAAAACAAAATGGCTAAAAACATGCCTGAGCATCCCGGCCGAGAGCAAAAAAGCTGAAAAAACGCTTGAGCCCGCCGATGAGGGTAGCTAAAAGCTAACACCCGAAACAAAAAGCAAAATGGCTGAAAACATGCCTGAGTATCCCGGCCGAGAGCAAAATAGCTGAAAAAACGCTTGAGCCCACCGATGAGGGTAGCTAAAAGCTAACACCCGAAACAAAAAAGCAAAATGGCTGAAAACATGCCTGAGCATCCCGGCCGAGAGCAAAATAGCTGAAAAAACGCTTGAGCCCGCCGATGAGGGTAGCTAAAAGCTAACACCCGAAACAAAAAAGCAAAATGGCTGAAAACATGCATGAGCATCCCGGCTGAGAGCAAAATAGCTGAAAAAACGCTTGAGCTCGCCGATGAGGGTAGCTAAAAGCTAACACCCGAAATAAAAAGCAAAATGGCTGAGTTGACCGAAATTTAACTTCAAAAGACCCTCCAGCACTTCGTTCCGAAAAGCAAGAGACTCGGGGGCTACATCCAGATAGGAATACTTTTTCCTCAGAAAAGCACAAGCGCCACTCAAGAAAGCACTCGGATGCCGAAGTTTGTCAAGGCAACATTCTATACCGAGTCGTTTTACATAGCACAGGCGAAAGGTTGTTAACGCAAAGATCTACATCTAACAAGTCATAGCACGGACAAAGCACTCGACGGATCACAAAGGAGGAAGAAAAGAAAAGTACTCGACAAATCGAGGGGTCTCATCAGAATAACGCACAGAGTTGTTTTGCGGAGCAGAGATGGGAATAGGACAAAGTACTCAGCAAGTCAAGTAACTTCAACCGCACCCAGGCAAAGAATACATCAACAAAAATAAAGAATCTTCATTTAAAAAGGAGTGTAATATTACAAGGGGATGCTCAATCGAGTCAGGCATTGTCATCAGAAAGGGAAATGTCAATATTTAGACTGTCTACAGCCCTACTGGCTAGACCTTCGACCTCAGACTCCATCCTCTCAACGGCGTCAAGATATTCTTGGCTTTCAGCTTCTTCTGTTATCTTGGAGAGAGGTGCCTCTAGAGCAAGGACCCAGACCTGGGCCAGCACATTCTTGGTACATACTTGGGCACACCTCTTCGTGAACTCTTGGAAACGAGTCGGAATCCGGGGAATGAACTGCGCCCAAGATTGCCCGTCATCCGCTGGAGTCCGGAGGACATCGGCTACTGAACGAAAAGATTTCCACAAAACATTCCAATTCTCAGTAGCCGTCGCCAGCTTCCCGGACAAGCCTTCAATAGTTTTTTAGGCCTGCACAAGATCTCTGTCAGCTCCGCGCCTAATCAGCTTAGCAAGGGCGAGTTCTTCCTCAGCATGAGTAATTACCTCCTCAGCTCTATTATGACTAGAACGGACAAGGGCCCTCATTTCATCAATACTCTCCGAGAGCTTCTGCTTCTCAACTCGGAGAGCTAGACAGGACACCCAAGAACAAGTCAGCGGAAAAAGAAGTCAAAATACAAGAAGAAACAGGCAGAACCCGTGGCACCTTTGCATTCATTCTTCGCAGACTCCACCGCAGCATCTCTCTATTTCTCCGTCTCCACTACCCGGGCGCAAAGGGCTTTCTCCTCCTTTTGGTGCATTTGACGCTCCGTCTCTAACTCAGCCCGGAGGAGGTCAAGATCGGCTTTCAGAGCGTCCACCTCCGAAGACAACTTCCTCTCATTTTCAGATGAGAAAAAGAAGCCAGAATGATCACGAGAGAAAGACTGAGCAAAAAGAGGCAAAGAGAAACAAGGCGTAAGGATAGAAGAAAAACAAGCATGCAAAAGAGGAGTGGCAGTAAAACCTACCTGGAGCTTTTCACCAAAAGAAGTCGCGAGGGTCGACAAGCTCCCCCAGGCTACGGTCAGCTTCGATAACCGATGAGTGGCATCGAACTGTTGCACCACGTCACCAGAAAAGGAGGGGCCGCCGGAAGCAAGAGAAGGGGAAGGAGAGGCCGGCTGGGGCGAAGAAGGAACGACCAAAGCAACCTCCAGGGAAGCCGGAGCCAAACCCTCAGAAGGACCCGGCGCGATGGCCACAGTTACCTCCGGAGCGACCAAGTCTGCAACTCCGCCAGGTAGCTCTGAAGCCCCCGCGGCGACTTCATCAACAGAATGTTGTGAGTCTCGAGGCTCGGAACTCGTTGGCACGGCGGGAGGCAGAGAAGAAGTCGATGAAGAAATTAGAGAAGACGAAACACTAAAAAGTGATAAATGGAAGCACCAATAAAAACTAGAGGAAGGAAGATAAAAGCCAAAAAGATAAAGCTAGAATCTACTCACCCGACTACTTTTTTCTTCGCGAAGCCAAGAGAAAGCCTCGCAGGGGGAACCACGACGGCGAAGACGTCCCCGCCACCCGGCGACAGGAGCGGGACAGCCGACAATGGAGCCGCGGAAGAAGCCAGGGCTGGAGCCGTGGAAGAACTCCACACCGGAGGAGCGGTACAGCTCGGGACAGAGGCAACCAAAGAACTCGACACCGGAGCTTCAGAAGAAGTCGGTGCGGGAGCCTCGGAAGAACTCACACTAACTCGACACCGGAGCTTCAGAAGAAGTCGGCGCGGGAGCCTCGGAAGAACTCACACCCGACCTCCGATTACTTCAAAAAGTTCAAGACTAAAATTCAAAACAAAGAGGAGAAATTCAATGCAACAAAAATATGAAAAACAACTCACCGCCGCATGATGAGGGGGACTTCATCATCCTCTTCTTCCTCAGCCAACGAAACCAGAGCACCTGCTGAAAAGGAGATGAAAAGTACTCGGTTCAAGAGAGAAACATGAAAATAAAAGAACAAAGAGTATTAAATGTGCTCACCTAAGAGCATGCTAGCAACAACTGGAGTACCTGAGAGAGTACTTGGTTTGCGAGGCTTCTTGGAGACAGGCAAGCTAGATGAAGACCCGTCCATTCGCCCCCTCTTCGGGACACTGCGAGGACCACGAGGGACTGGACGAGGAACATATTCTTCATATACATCAACAAATCTGAAAGAAACCCCAGGAAGGGCTGTAAAGGTTTGAGACTTACTAATTGCAGAAGTACCAGCTAGACGATCCCCAGTCTCCGCCACGGTAGGGAGAACATCAAGGGGGATCGGATCGACAAAGTTCCGCCCAAGCTCCTGCAAAAAAAGATAAAACATCGAGACAAGGAAAAGCTAAGCAAGAACGGATGCAGCAAGAGTACATAAAGAACTCAAACAAAAAGATAGACAACTCACAGCTGGAGGCGGGTTGATGGCCGAGAACTCAGAGACGGCAGGAGGAATGACGCTCACTCCTTTCAGCATCTTCTGGAGGCGCTCGAGTACCTCCTCACTGGTCAGCTCAAGAGCTGGGACCATGCGTGAAGGATCCTCGGCCCTAGAATACTCAAAGCCGAGATGCTCCCGCTCTTTCAAAGGCTGAACCCGGCGACGAAGGAAGCTTGAAACAATACCAAAGCCGGTCAAACCCTGCTGTTTCAGCATGCTAATCCTATCAAGGAGTGGCTGGATCGCTTGAATCTCAGCAGGTGACTCAAGCTTCTTGTCCCATCGGTCATTCACCATAGGACCAGATCCGGAGTGAACGACAAGAGAAGGGATCAAATTGGCAGCGTAGAACCACTCGGCACGCCAATCTTTGACAGAATCAACCAGGTCATAATCAAAAAACTTAATTTTGAGACCCTGGCGAAACTAAATCCCGCAACCGCCGAGGGCGCTGGTTTCTTCACAGTGGGGTTGAGGTTTCAGACGAAAGAAAAAGCGAAAAAGAGATAGAGAAGGAGGGATCCCAAGGAAGGCTTCACAAAGGTGAACAAAAACAGAAAGATGGAGAACGGCATTGGGGGTTAGATGGTTCAGACTAACCCCGAAATAACCAAGAAACTGATGAAGGAAGGCGGAAGCAGGAAGACAAAGTCCAGCGTGGACAAAGGAAACAAAAAGGACAATCTCACTAGGACCCGGAGCCGAAACCCGATGCTCGCCCGGAACTCTCCATTCAGCGATGACTTTGCTTTGGATCAAGCCGTCGCTAACGAGCTCGCGCAGCTGGTCTTCGCTTGTTATTGGAGCCGGCCAAACCTTCTGAGCTGCCCTCATGGCCATGAACTCCTGGTTTTCAATCAAAGACAGGGATGACTCCTCGTCCACGAAGGTCGCCTGAGACTTGCTTGCGGTTTTCTTCTTTCCCATGAACTGGCGGAAGCAAAAAAGGCACTAAGGAAGATGAAGCTAGAATGATGGCGCTCGGGTGATGGCAACAATGACGGCGACGGACTTCTGAGAGCTAGGGTTTAAAGGCAAGAGCTGGGCGACAAGGGAAAGGAAGATAAAAGGTCTTTAAATAGATTTTTCAGTGATACAAACGGCCCACAAAGCCCGTTAAAACACAATATGGGAACGTAATGGTCTATTTACCGACGCAGCTAAAACGACGGAGGGCATGAATCCTCACAACGGTACAAACCAACGGGCAGATTTCAGACTTATCCGTCCAACGCCACGGCAGGGTTATCAGATTGATACAAGAATAACCCGTCAAACCAAGAAGAAAGAAAGAAGAAAGAAAGGGCTACCTCACGAGGAACAAAAGAACCCAGTTATGTAAGAAAGAACTCGGTAGTCTCACGAACGACAGGGATCACAACAGAAAAGTCAAAGACAACTCAGAAGACAAGATTCGTTACATTACAAGCGACTTCAAAAATAGAAGATTACAAATCTTACAAGACCCAACGAACTCGGCACCACGAAAAGCAAAGTAGCAAAGAGGAACACGGACACGACTAGGCTCTGGAACGACTACGTGTCCCAAATTGCTACTCGGAAGGACAAACCACCATCAGTTACACTGTTTTCTTCAAATGACAGACGCAGTGCATCCAAGGCGGAAATCGACAGCACGGCAGGGCAACATGGAGCATAGAAGGCCGGCAGGCATCTGTCTACCCAAGACCGATGTGATGCTGGATATGGTGTTGATCTACACCGGACGGTCTTAAGACAGGCGACGAAGATCAACCCATAACTGCCGAATGAAGGAACGAAGCCCACATCACAAGACTTCCTCCAACTACCACCACGTACATCCTAGCACAATGCTGTCGTGGGATTAGCCTACCTCTAATCCCTATCACAAGACTTCCTCCAGCTACGACAAGACACACAGGAACTACAAAACATGCCCGGGGGCTGCTCTACTTCACAAACTACCATGTTCATGACCACCAAGGTTTCAACAGAATATCCAATGAATGAAAACAAGCACTCTAGGACAGTATTTATAGACCAAAGGATCGGCGCACATGGACTAGGAGTACTAACGAAATAAGCCTAACAAAGGACACAGTGAAAAGACAGGACTCAATAATAGATGACTTAGGCGAGAGGAAGCAGTACTCGAAGACGGGCATATTCGGAAGAATATACCAGCACAGTACAACCCGTGAACAAAAGACATTTACACTCAACCACCACCATACAACTACATCTAGCAACAGCAGACCATCAAAAAATACGCCAGGACCTCGCATCCGATTTCTTCCTAAACAAAACAACACGGATATACGCTCGGAGGCTCGACCAGCACCATAGCCTAATCAACACTAAGCTAGGGAACCCGGTTTTCATTTCAACTAATTCCGGAGGCTCGGAACCAAAGACAAAGGACCAAGAATACAAGAAACTCAAGACTACAACGACGACGATACATCAAGACTCTTCATCCGACTTCTTTTCTAAAGAGAAGAACTCGGAGAAAGCGCGGAGCTGCGGGATAAACCCAAAAGCACGAGGCTCGTACACTCAGTGAGTGCAATTTCACTAAAAAGGAACCCGGACATAAGCTCGGAGGCTGCATGCCGCAAAACTACTCGGATGATGGTTTAATCCAAGACTAAAAGGCCGCTTCGGAAGGATGCCGCGAGACTACTCAGACGATGGTTTAATCCAAGTCTTGGGGACTACTTCAGAACACAAATTTTCAAACAACATAAAGGATCAAGACCCTCTAACCTTTTGTTCCAAATAACAAGAGGCTCGGGGGCTACACTCAGTGAGTGCACTTTTTCTTTGAAAAAGCGCACGTCACCAAAAGACTTCCTCAACACAGACCATTTCAAGACATTACGACAATAAGAACCCGGAACGAGCCATATTCGAGTTCTTTTTGATAAAACTTCAACGAACAATCGGAACAACTTCAAGACAAGATCCTCCAGCTCCTTGTTCCAAATAGCAAGAGGCTCGGGGGCTACAACCAGATGGATGTATTTTTTCTTCAGAAAAGCACTCACTACTCAAAGATCCTAAGAAGCGCTACAAGGTTTCACTCCAGAAAGCACTCGGATGACATCTTATTCCTACTCAACAAGACTTGAAGGGGCAGAGCGAGACTTTCAGAGCTCAACCATGAAGTGCTCGGGGGCTTGTCGATACGGGACCCACAGGATACCCCGCAAGGGAGAGAGAAGATCTAGTTCAACTAGGATTCTTCCCATGTAAATTTTAGTAGTAGAACTATCAAGTAATCCTACTAGGAAATCTCATTGTAAACCGACTAGGACTCTGGCCTCCTGACTATATAAAGGAGGGCAATGCTCCTGTCAAAAGAGAGAACAGAGCAGATCATAATCAATCCAACGCAAAGGCTAAGGCCGACTGGACGTAAGGTTATTACTCGATCTACGATCGAGGGCCTGAACCAGGATAAATCGGCTATCTCTTGCGTAAACCATCGAGTTCAGCATATGCCGAAGCCCGAACATACTGCCCTGGGTACCCCCGTGGCAGGCTATCGGTGGTAAAACATCGACACCTCCCCTCTCGCGCCGGAGACGAAGAAGACGATGCCGGCAGCTAGGGTTCCGGCAACCTCGCCGGAGACGAAGAAGACGACGTGCTCGCGCCTCACCAGTCTCTCCCCCTCTCCTTCCCAACTCTGGCGGGCATAGAAGGACCCGACCAGGGGGAGGCAGGCCGTCCAGGCGGTGGGGAAGGAGGTCGGGTGGCTTAGGGGCCCCTGGTAGCGCGGGTGGCGCCCTGGCCAGGGAGGGGCGGGGGCGCCATGGCCGGAGGGGGAGGGGAAGAAGGCAGATGCCGCGTGCGCTAGGGTTCGTCGAAGCTCTGGCGAACCCTAGCACCCACGGCGGGGCGGTGGAGGCGAGCATGACAAGGAGGACAGGTCGAGGAGCAGGAGGTGCTTGACGGCGAGGTCGACGACGAGGCAGCCAACGGCAGGGAAGGAGGTGGGGGTGGGGGAGGAAGGGCGCCCGCGAGAGATAGACGAAGGTCGCGCGCTCCCCTGAGTGCGCGACCAGTCACGCCTTAACGTCCTCCTTTACCTTGTACATACAATAAATAAACACCTAAAATATCGTTTCTCTCTTCTAGCTCAAAAAAAAGGCTGAAATGTTTCTCACTGATCTTCGTATAAAAACTTAACATAAATTTTACCAATTCTAACATAAAATGATATCAACTGTCATGTCCAAACGTGCCCTAAATATCAGTGGACATGGAAAAAGATCAAATGTGGCGAGCAGGTATGGTCGCGCGCACAAACGAAAAATTTTGTGTCTCGTACACCGGACAATATCCAAATAGGTCCGTGGAATCCGAGCCCACACAATCGGGACCGCGCGTTCCAGATCCGACGGCCCGAAGCGAGACGACTACCGCCGCGGGGAGAAGCAGTGTGCGGCCGCAGCCCGCAGGAGGCTAATAATTGGCGGCCCGGGTTTCGCCCTCTCTCACCCATCACCGCGAAGAACACAAAACACAAGTAGGGTTAGGAAGGCGACGCGGCGGCGGCGGCGGCGGCGGGCGGCGAGCGGCGAGCGGCGAGAGCGTGAGGAGGAGGAGGAGGAGGAGGAGGAGGAGGAGGAGGAGGGGTCGGCCATGACGGGGAAGGCGAAGCCGAAGAAGCACACGGCGAAGGAGATCGCCGAGAAGATCGCCGCGGCGACGACGAACCGCGGCGGCGGCAAGGCTGGGCAGGCGGACCGGCTGGGGCAGGACAAGGGTGGGCACGCGAAGCTGGCGTGCCCACTCTGCCGCATCCCGGCGCCCGACATCAAGTCTATGCAGATCCACCATGAGGCGCGCCACCCCAAGCTTCCCTTCGAGCCGGAGAAGCTCGTCAACCTGCACTCCTCCGCCCCCGCCGAGGCCACCACCTCCAAGCCCAAGCCCGGCGTCCGCGGCAGCCTCAAGAAGTAGCTTGCTGGCTGGCTTGCCTGCCTGCCTGCTTGGGGTAATTCCCTTCAATTTCAATCCCATCCACCGACCCGATCTATAAACAATCAAACTACCGACCTCTGGACTCCGGTCCGGTGGTGGCTGCCGCAGTCGGCCTGCGGTGTACTGTTAGTCTGCTGCTGCTTTTCGTTGTCATACTGCTGGTACATGTGTTATGTGATAGATGTGTCAACTATATCTCGTCGCCGGCAACTCTGGCATGTTTAAGTATGTGTTGCTGCTCCGTGATGCCAGCGACGGCTGCTAGTAATGTTAATGTCGATCGGGTCTCCTTGAACAATGGCGGAAATCTGTTGCTTGTTTACTTTCTTTTAATGGCAAGTAAAGTTTATTAATTGGGAATTCTTTTGTTCGCTGTTTAATACTGTCAGCTGAGGGTTACGGGTTTCATTTTCATGAGGCGGATCTTATCTTGTCATAGGTATAAATAATTCGTATTGTTGGATGTGCTCGGCTAGCCCAAATCTTCACCTGCTTTGCTTATGCCTTGGACTAGCGAGGAGAGTTACCTTTGTTTACGACTGGACAATTGTTAGGCCTAGTTGTTATTGGTTTGTGGCTAGAAATGAAAGGCAGTTGTCTAGTTTGAGTCATATGCCAAAGGGCGCCAAGCTCAAACGGTTAGGTGACCCAACGGCAGGTCCTGAGTTCGACTCCCCATGGGAGCGAATTTCAGGCTGAGGTTGAAAAACTCCCCTCGCTCGTCCCCATGTGCCAAAGCGCAGTTATGGCCCGGCCCGGTTCTCACAGGGCAACGGATACCGCTGCGTTAGGATGGGGGCGGGGGTTCGGGGGTTTTCTCGATCTGTGTGAGAGGATCTTCTTAAAGGGAAACCCGGGGGCCGTCATAACCCCCCGCAGGTCAAGTTTTTTTAGTTCGAGTCATATGCAAATGCTGGAGTTCGTTATTGATTTCAGTTCCTCCTCACATGGTTAAGTACATGTCTTGAGTTCATCGCTAGACTATGTTTAGTATTTTTGCATGGGTACTGGTTTCCTAGATCCCAACATCCAAAGTGCTGAAAGGCATTCATGAGAGATGAATAACGTAACGGATAACCAATTAACCATGCACTCCCTCCCTCCTTTTATATTTTGAGCTAACCGACATAAAAGGCGGGAGGGAGTATCTTTTGTTTAAAATGCTGGAGTAACGCCATATTAATTGCAGTGTTCCTGAGACAGTTGGCTGCCTGGCTGGCTCTCTTGCCTGTTTGGGGTAATTCCCTTCGATTTCAATACGATCCACCAACCTGATCTATAATGAATCAAACTACCGGCCTCCGGTCCGGTGGCGGCTGCCGCAGTCGGCCTGCGGTGTAGTGTTAGTCTGCTGCTGCTTTTCGTTGTTATACTGTTGGTACATGTGTCATGTGATAGATGTGTCAACTATATATCAATCTCGTCGCCGGCAACTCTGGCATGTTTAACTATGTGTCGCTGCTCTGATGCCGGCGACGGCTGCTAGTACTGTTGATGTTGATCGGGTCTCCTTGAACAATGGCAGAAATCTATTGCTTGTTTACTTTCATCTATCTAATGGCAAGTAAAGTTAATGAATTGGGAATTCTTTTGTTCGTTGTTTAATACTGTCAGCTGAGAGTTAAGGGTTTCATTTTCGTGATGCAGATCTTATCTTGTCATTAGTAGGTATAAATAAATCGTATTGTTGGATAAGCTCGGCTAGCCCAAATCTTCAGCTGCTTTGCTTATGCCCTGGACGAGCGAGGAGGGTTGCCTTTGTTTACGACTGGACAATTGTTAGGGGCCTAGTTGTTAGGTTTATGTATTGTGACTAGAAACGAAAGGCATTTGTCTAGTTTGAGTCATATGCAAATGCTGGAGTTCGTTACTGATTTCAGTTCCTCTTCACATGGTTAAGTATATGTCTTGAGTTCTTTGCTAGACTAAGTTTACTATTTTTGCATGGGTACTAGTTTCCTAGATCCCAACTTCCAAAGTGCTGAAAGGCATTCATGAGAGATGAGTAACGTAATGGATAAGCAATTAACCATGTACTCCCACCCTCCTTTTATATTTTGAGCTAACCGCCGCTAACCGACATAAAAGGCGGGAGGGAGTATCTTTTGTTTAAAATGCTGGAGTGACGCCATATTAATGACTATGCTAATTATTTGTTGTTGTCTTCCTGAGAGAATTGTTTGCTCACGAGTATAAGCAGCACTTCTGACAATATTGCATCACCAGACTGTCATTTGAAGTTGGATATGTCGTTTCAGCGATGTACAGATTTTAGGGTCTTCCAAGCCTCAAGCTTACTATTACCCCCTCAATGTAACTGAACATTTATTCATTTGCTTGGTAACTTTAGTGCTTCCGTGATTGATTACTTGTATACTACTTCATACCAGCAAGCATAACCTTCTGTAAAGTGAACCATTCAATTTTAGGTAATAATGCAATAGTATGGTTAGTGGTGTTTGAGGCTTTGGGGTATGACAACACTTGCCATCTTTTTTATTTTTGGATGGTGTTTGCTGCTGCCAGCTAGGCGTGTCCGGGAACACATGGTTGAAGCAATTTAACTCATCCTTTTAAAGCGATGTACCGATTTAAGGTCTTCCTAGTCCCAAGCTTACAGTACCCTCTCAATGTAACAACATATTCATATGCTTGGTAACTTGACTGCTTACCGCGGTCAGGATTGCTTGTACTGTTACACTACTTCATACCAGCAAACATTTTGTAAAGCTGAACATTCAAAATTAGGTAACAGTACTATATATTATATTATGATTAATGATGTTGAAGCATTTTTTGCGGGGGCGTTGGGGGGTAAGAGCACTTGCAATCTTTTATTTTGTTGGATTGGATGTCATGAATTTGTCACCAAATACTGTTTGTTGACTCGCGGTTGAAGCAATTTAAGTTACCCAGTTTTATTTGCTTTGAACGCTATACTTAAACTATGTACTTTGTTGAAAATCTGACACATGGCCTTTGGATCCAGCAACCAATCGTTCTAAAATATGATACATGGTCTTTGGAGTATCATTTATCGTTGTTTTTTAGTGGTTCAATTCTGTCGTCACAGAACACTTGTTTACCTGCTTTGTCTATGCCCATGGACTAGTTAGGAGAATTGCCTCTGTTTACAAATGGATAATTGATAGGCCTACCTGATCTTATGGTTTTTTTTGTACCTTCATCACCTTAAAAAACAAATCACCTTGTATTGTGTTTGTGTGCCACCATGCTTCTATTGTGACTAGAACTCTAGAAGTTTAGAGTTGCAGTCAATGGACATCTACAATACTTTGTTCATCTGGTGCAACTACATGTCTTGAATTTGCCGTTTAGCCAAACATTGCACAAGTAAGCCTAACACGATCCTTTGAATACAAAGCCCCACACGATGTTCTGAAGTGCATTCATAGGGAATATTCATTCATAGGAGACGAATACCGTATTCAGTGTATCTTTTGTTTAAGTTTGTTAGTATGCCATATATGCAGATAAATATGCGCCATGATGTGTTGTTTCGACTTCGCTTCGGATAATTGTTTGCTCAGAGTAAAGATTACTGCATTTGATATTATTGCATCACCAGAGTGGAAAATGTGTGAACATTTTATCCATGTTTAGTATCCTAACTCTGACCGGGCTGACCTGTCCTACACTAATTCGGTCCAAGTGTGCTGAAACTCGGGTGAATTTTGCCCATCTCGGCGGGCCCAAATTGAAACAACATTGAGACGGCAAAAATATCTGTCAAATTTGAATTTTTATTGGAGCCTAATGCCCAAAGAAGCTTTTAAATCCCCCCTTGGTATAAAAGTGCAGGCCTATCAAATTGTAATCCGTTCAACGCCGGTCTTTACGCTCTATTTGATCCTTTCAGCCATAATATTACTTATGATTAATCTACAAAATAAGATCCCACATGATTAGGTTCTAACGAAGAAAAAATGATTACATGTGGATCCTAAACGTTATACAAACAATTGTGACAATATGTTATACAAACAATTGTGACAAGATTAGTTTTGGCTATCTCCAGATAAAGTAAACCTAACATTTTTTTTTTGCCTCTGCCGATTAAATATGACTTACCAATTGCGGCACAAACAAAACATACCCAACTAGACAACCTCACCCTAGCACAACCCGCAACCCACGGTCCCACACACCTCACAACATGTTGTCATACGTAAGGGATAACCTAGGGCGTTCTTCTAGGTATGTGTTGACGCTAAAAATCAACACAGGAGTCACCGATGACTAATCTAATCTAAATAAATATGTTATTTTACTTGTTTTCGGCTGGCAAAAGTTTAGCCCTGTCACATCGATTCTTTGATATCAATTAGGAGTATTAAACATAGCCTAATTATAAAACTAATTACACAAATTGATGCTAATTTGCGAGACGAATATATTAAGTCTAATTAGTTCATGATTTGACAATGTTGTGCTACAGTAAACCATTTGCTAATTATGGATTAATTAGGCTTAATAAATTCATCTCGCTAATTAGTTTACTCATGTGCAATTAGTTTCATAATTAGCTCATGTTTAGTCCTCCTAGTTAGCATCTGAACGTCCCTAGTTAGCATCCGAACGTCCGATGTGACACGACTAAACTTTAGCCCTTGGATCCAGACACAGCCTAGCACACGGCGGTACAAATATCAACGCTCATGGCCAACCTTCGGCTTGCCCCCACATGGCCACTTGCCTTGCCCACCACCAAGGTCCTTAACCTGCCGGCTGGCCACTTGCCTCGCCCACCACCAAGGTCCTCAACCCGCCGGCTACCACCACCGCCGCTGAACCACTCCTTGTACCGTCTCCCCCACCCCTCCTGGCATGGAGACCCTTCCCTTCCCCTCGCCAAAAACCCTAACCCTAAATCTGCATTGTTGTTGTCTTGTCCACTGCGACGACCTTGCCGCCGTTCGCTCTGCACACGGCCCCCCCTCCCTCCCTAGCGATGCAAGTGCGCTAAATAAAGATTGTGGCTTCCTCATGATCCAAAAGGATTAGGTAAAGTTTAATGTTGTTTTACAAAACTACTGATGCCTTGTTTAGATTGAGGTTAGGAATCAGTATTTGGCACTGTAGCACTTTCGTTTGTATTTGACAATTATTGTCCAATCATGGCCTAACTAGGCTCAAAAGATTCGTCTCGTAATTTACAATCAAACTGTGTAATTAGTTATTTTTTTATCTACATTTAATACTTCATGCATATGTCCAAAGATTTGATGTGATGAAGAAAGAGTGAAAAAACTTGCAATCTAAACCAGGCCTAAAGGTTCTATTACCTGGCGTAGCGCTCGCGCAGCACAATCAGGGATACATATTTAATCCTACAATCTGAATATACCTTGGATTCAATTCCGACCGTATAAAAAATTGCACAGGGGATGCATAGACAGCTTCGGTAACTTTTATACATAGCTGTAAGTACAGACTGCATCGGAAATAGAGAAGATAAACGCATATACAACAAAAAGGCACAGTACGAGTATGCATTGTCCAACTGTTCCAAAATCTGATACACGGATACGTGAACTTTGGAGTATTATTTTGACTCTCCCTTGAATACAGAGAACAGGCTGGATTCCATCATCACAGAAGAAAAGTTTGTCTGCCACGAGTATGCTTGCTCTAGTGCATTGCAGCTTCACTTCTTAGGCATAAATGATGTTCTGCCAACGCAAAAGATAAACTCAAGATTCATCTAGATTTCTTCAGATTCCTCTAAAATTCCTCTAGATTCATCCGGAACAGTGTTTTTCTCTCACGAATTCCTCTAGATTCATCCAGATTCTTCCAAAATTCCTCCAAGCGAACGGGACCAGGTTAGAAAAAAAAAACTGTGCAATAACAACAGACTGTACTTGTGTTTTGAGTGTTAATATACAGATGATAAAGAAGGGATATATGGCATACAATGTGGATGCTCCCAAATTCAGAAGACAGACAAATAGGTCAAGCAATCAGGGCAAGTACCTTTCCTTGGTGAGGTTAATCCAACAACTGCAGTTAGCCTTGGACCTGTACAAGACAAAACTGTTGAACTCGAAGGATCAATGCACCTAAACCAAAAGGGTATCTTCTGAAAAAAATAGAGGACGTACACAGTGCAGAGAGCTTCCTGCTCTGTGCGGGGTCTGAGGAAGGGTGTCAGTGGCAAGCCTTACCCTCGCCTATGCAATGCGAGGAGACTACGACTCGAACCCGGGACCTTTCGGTCACAGGCGGTAAGACTCTACCGCTTGCACCAGGAGCAAAAGCTGAGAAGAAAAATTCCGCCGGATACCAGAATATCAAGATTATGCTCAGGATGTGATACTTTTTCAGTACCCTGCCATTCTTCCTGGAACCTTGTTTGAATGCTTGAAATTGGTAGTAATTATGTGGAGGATGACCCTAGGCAAGATTGGTATTATACAACAAAGACATGAAATAAATCTGCTGTTGCTGTCCAAGAAAAACAATTGAGGCAATCCATCTGCCTCTCTGGGGTCTAAGGATCAATGGAGCCCCTGAAGGAGCTCCCTTCTGCCTTGGTGGTTGGTAGACCCTCCACAAGATGAGGTTGCAACTAACGGGCACCCATAACTCTCTGCGCTTCATTGTAGCGAACCCAAATAACCAGGTAAAGACCAGCAATGATGAAGAGTATACAGATGTAAACAAGGTCAGAATTTAAAAGTTGCCTCATATTAGTTAGCCTCAAAGAAGAATATAATATGTTGACCATGATTCATTAGTAACAGATGTTAGATGATCTCCAACCATGGGCCCTTGGATCTACGCCTTGATCGGGAGCGTCCAACCATTCCATGGTTGGTGGGCCCCCATCGTACAGCGTCATAAAAAGGGAGGTGGGGGCCAGGGCACAAGACACGAGGTTCACCTGAGCCGCCAGACTCCCACCGCCAGTCCTTAAACCCTAACCGATCTAAGAGGGGGTGCTGTCAGCGACGGGAAGACCGCCACCGGCCACCGCCGCCTCCGCACCGCTGCCACCTCGACAACGTCTTCACCGTTGGGCTTCACCGCGCCACCGACGAGCAACCTCATGGCCAGCTCGTCTTCTACGAAAGCGGCCGATGGTTTGCACCTCCGCAACCTCTCTCTTCCTCTCCCTCTTTCTCTCTGTTTCTTGTTTTAGTCTATGTTCTAGGGTTTACACTTCATCAAATGTCAGTAGGTATGCTAGATCTATGGCTAGTGATCCTGTAACGTTTCTATCAATAGTATCAGTCGCCTAACTAGGCGTAGATCTAGCTTATCAGAGTAGAAAACCGAGTAGCAGCAATTAGAAGGAGGTGAGAGATCCGATTCGGATCTAAGCAGAGGGTTCATCGAACCCAAAACCCAAATCGGGTGAAGAAAAGGAGGAACAAAGGGTCTCGGTTTTGAAAAGGAACTCGAACCCTAACCCTAACCCACGTAGAAAGCTCGGGGAAGAAGAACAGTACTCAAACCCTAACCCTAACTCGACCTAACCCTAACCCTAACCCCAATCGGACAAGATCCGAGAAGAATAGAACAAGATCAATCAGAGAGAAGAAGGGGAAAGGGGAAGGGCTTGGGAGATGGCTTACCTCGCCGCTGCACCGCGCTGTCGTCTCGTCGGTGCGCAAGAAGAAGGTCGAGCCACTACTGCTCGTCGGGCTTTGCGCGAGCTCTGGTCAAGGGCACCTCGGCTAGGCCGCTCAACGGTGGCATGCTCACCTGCTGGGGAGCACATGTGCCGATGAGGGGGCCGGCGATGGCGCCATCACCTCTCTGCTCTCGCTCAGTGGCTGTTGCTCGCTGTGCTGAGAGAGGAAAGGGAGGGAGACAGAATGAGCCTAGGGTTTGGGGAGGGTGCCGCGTCGCGTGGTTTTGATATGCCAAAATCAACGCATGGTCGTTCGATCTGCATCGATGGCTGAGAGCTATTGGGCCAGCATTTGGCCTAGGCGGGCGCGCATGGCGGGCGGCTTTGTCAGCCCAGGCCTAGGTTGTGGCCTGGGAAGGCACAGCGCATGCGAAAGCAGAGCAGGCGGGGCTGGATTCACTGCTGGGCCGCGATAGTGCGCAGCGCACAAGCAGTTTCGGCCCAAGTTGCAAAGTAACTTTTTTGTTTGTTTTTTAATTTTTAGAAGCAAATTTTGATGTTTTTTACTAGTTTAAATCTCTGTTAAAATTTAAACCAACGGGATAATTTGTTCAGAGAGTAGACGAATGTTTCTGAAAAATAGAAAAAGAATTTTTCTATGTTTCCGCTGCAATGTTAAAGTTTATTATCTTCTAATTAAATTCAAACCAACAGGAGAATTTAATTTGAAGAGGGGTTGAATTTTATTTAGTAAATTATAATATTGTTATTTTCTGACCAACGTTGATAATAGCAATATTATAATAATTATTCATAAGTTTTTTCATACATTAATTCTATTTCTGTCCAACGGTGATGTAGAATTAGTGTATAAGAAGGTTGTATGTTTAATTTTGACCAATGTTAAATTAAGGCATGCAATCTTTATGTCTTGTTTTCTCACTTTCTCTGACACTATTTTTCATGACTCAATCCAATGGCTTTTATCTCACACATAACCGCCTCTTGAAGGGGGCAACTACAGGGTATGATGAGAGAAGTATTGTCAGCGTTTCGAGTTGCCACCAACAAGTAAATTTCTAATATTACGCGTCTGGCCTGGATGGTGTGCTAAGAGGACACAAGGTTTATACTGGTTCGGGTAGAATGTCCCTACGTCCACTTCGTTGCTGTTGTTTGTGTTACTAGCACTGAAAGTTCATAGTAGGGGTTACAAATGGTCGAGAGAGGGACGGGTCCCAAGTCTCTGGTGGTGTGTTGCGATGAGTTCCGATCAGTTCGGATTTGAGTTGAGCTTCGATGTGTTCGGATGCTGGATCGGGCTCGGTACCCTTAATGGGATGTCTTGCTTTCCCTTTTATTGGCCAAGGGAAAGCAGGGGTTACAGTGAAGGGAAAATAGAGGAATGAGCAGGATAAGAAGTCCTCCGGGATCGATGGGTCCTTCTTTTCCTTCATGTGGGTTCCACTGACCCTGTAGACGTCAATAGGGATAGCTCCACATTGTGTCCCTATTCGTCATTGGCGCCATGTATAGGCGTCATCTTCCAGTCATGGCGCTCCACTCCATCCTGGCAGACGTCATGGTGAACTGACATGTCTGTCAATGTTCATATGAGGGTTAGGCAGAACAGTACCAGTATGCCCGATGCTGTTCCTAATGTGAGTCTCCAGGTATGGCCCGTCATGGTCATGGGTTATATCAGGGTGTGCCGGTCACTTCCCTAGCGTCAGAGCTTTGACCCAGACCCATACGCTTGGACCTAGAGTGGTTGACGGTGGTATGGGTCTTCATTGGGTGAGACGAAGCCTCTAGCCTTGGGGTCGGGTGAGGTGAAGTTCCTCCCTAGAGGCTAGGCGAGGTGGAGCGCAATCCCAAGGCTTGGGTGAGGCGGAGCTTGGACCCGAGGGTCGGGCGAGGCAGAGCTTGGACTCGAGGGTTGGGTGAGGCAGAGCGCAGACCCAAGGGTCAGGCGAGGCAGAGCCCTACCTTCAGAGGTCGGGCGAGGCAAAGCCAGCCCTCAGAGGTTGGGTGAGGCAGAAATGGCCCTCGGAGGTCGGGCGAGGTGGACTGCAGACCCGAGGGTCGGGCGAGGTGGAGCTTGGACTCGAGGGTCAGGCGAGGTAGAGCATGGACCCAAGGGTCGGGCGAGGCGGAGCCCTACCCTTAGAGGTTAGGCTAGGCAAAGCCAGCCCTCGGAGGTCGGGCGAGGTAGAACTGACCCTCGGAGGTCAAGCGAGGCGGAGCGTAGACCCAAGGGTCGGGCGAGGCAGAGCATTGCCCTTAGAGGTTGGGCGAGGCAAAGCCAGCCCTTAGTGGTCAGGCGAGGCGGAACCGACCCTCGGAGGTCAGGCGAGGCGTAGCGTGGACCCAAGGGTCGGGCGACGCAGAGGCCTGCCCTCAGAGGTCAGGTAAGGCAAAGTCAGCCCTTGGAGGTTGGGTGAGGCAGAATTGGCCCTCAGAGGCCGGGCGAGGCAGAGCTTGCATACCTAGGAGTCGATAAGAGCGGTAATCGCACCCTTGACCACTCGAATGAATTAATGTTGATGGTTATTAGCTCCTCCTCTTCGGGTAACCTGGTATTTGTCCCCGATAGTATCCCCCAAGCCTGTGGAGGAGTAGAATACTCCTTCAGAGGTTTTTCCAAATAGGAGGACTCTGAGGGCCCTAGCCTTCTTTTGTCGCCCATGGCATGTCTCGGGGGCATTGAGTCCCTCTCGTTGAGGTCGGACCCTTCACGGGTATGGCCTTGAGATTTGGAGGGTTGTTAGCTGGCTAGTTTGAGTGGGGGTCTTGGCATCCTGTTCATGAGGATCCGGCTGGGGCCATATTGGTGACCAACTTTAGATTCTCAACGGTCAATCCATATAGTTCTCAGGTCCGTTCAACTGGTCCCAAGGGTTCTTTGCCTTTCTTCAAGAAAAAACCATGGATCGTACCTAGCTAAGACTCGATTGTTGGCCACGATGTCCATGGCGCTCGTGCACCTGGGTACTAGCCTCTTGTGAGCCCATCCCTTTCCATCCCTTATCCTGAGGGTTATATCAGTTGTCAAACCCGTTGATGGGCCAACCTTCGAACTCCTAGGCCCAGGCGGGTTGTGGAGGTGTTTTTTGATCCGTATTCCTCTTACTTATGACGAGTCGTGGCCCGTCCGAAGAGGCGAAATGTCTGGCGCATTTTCTGATGGGGTGGATAGAGATTGTGTGTGCACTTCCCGTAGCGAGATATTGTGGCAGATCATGGCAGGCGCGGAGATCTAGGTGGACGATTGATTTCCTCACATCTATCGCCCCTATAAAACCAAAGGGTTCGCCCTTAGGGTTCCATACCTTGCATCCTTGCCTCCACAGCCACGACTACCGCCACCAATCACCTAGGGTTCCCCATCTCCACATCCCTACCGCCATCGAGCCTGCATCCAACCGCTCCACCTCCAATGGATCCATGGTGCTGCTTCGACATCACCTTCCAGCGCATGGAAGGTCTCGCCCATCGTGGTCTTCTCCATGCACGGACCTCGGCCAAGGAGTGGTTGTTGTCTAGTGAGAAGGAGCTACCATCACCGCCCGATGGCTACATAGTGTCGTTCACCCACTTCCATAAGCGCGGGTTCGCGACACCTACCCATAGATTTCTGTAGGGGTTGCTGCACTACTATAGGATCAAGCTGTAGCATCTCAACACCAACAAGATCCAGCACATAGCGATGTTCATCACCCTATGTGAGGGATTCCTAGGGATCAACCCCCACTTCGATCTGTGGAGGTACTTCTTTGCCATCACCCTCTAGAAGAAGAGGGAGAAGAGCGGCCGACAGGAACTACACATGCTGATGGGGTACGTCGGCATCTAACTCTAGAGCAACTGGGTCAGCGAGTATCCGCTGATGTGGCTATCAACCTCCAACAAGGGGTGGCATTCATAGTGGTTCTACCTCAAGAACGATGCCATCACCCCTCTACTGGAGGCCCCGGAGTTATGGAGGAAGTGGGGTGTCCCGAAGAAGGACAAGAAGAAGATCTAGGACCACATCATCGCCTTCCGCATCCTAAAGGAGAGCGGCCTAAAGGGGGTTGGGTGTCATTGGGGCCTACCACATGGGGAGGGTGGTGCCGTTGATGATGCACGTGCTGCCGCTATACGCGATGGCGCCTGAGACATCGTTCGACGGAACGACGCTCACCGAGGGGGCACTCCCTAACCCTAAGATCGCGCAACGCATCAAGGAGATAATGGAGCCCTCATGGGATGGCATAGGTGCCCCCCTCAATTTCATTTACCCGGTGCTGGGGCATCCTTCGATGCGGCCAAAACCAGGCCACATTATCTTTGTAAGTTTCCCCTCCTCATGCCTCCTCTTTAATTGATTTCCCAACCTCTTGATACTAACTTTGAGAGGGACAGGACCAGCCAAGGGACCCCATCCTCATGGATCACCTAGTTCTGTTGTCGAGGGATTCATCCATGAGGGCAGTGAATCATGCCAAGGGTGAGCGACTGAGGAAGGCGAAGGAGGACAAGAGGAAGAAGAAGCAACAGAAGCTGTAGGCGCGAGAGCGAGGGGAGGACATCGACAGCAATGACAATGATGATGATGGAGATGATGATGAGGTAGTCGACAACATTGAGTGGGATGACATGGAGAACAAGGATATGCTGACAGGTATCGGTTCATCCTTGTAAGGGTCGGCACCCTTCTCATTCCATGGAGGGGAGGGCATGTCTAGGGAGCCAGCGGAGATGGGCCATACAATCAGCCTACCCCAGGAGCCAACAGGGGCTGGTGGCTCTACCACCATACCCGAGGTGCCAGCGGAGGACTCCGCCATTGTGCCCTAGGATCCAAGGGGAGCGAGCCCCTCTACCCAGGAGCAGGGGGTGGGCTTGAAACAGCCTTGCCCTGATGACACGAAGCAGAGGTCAGGGGGTTCACCTCCCCCCAAACATATCTACTATCCAACAGCGCTGAGGTGAGTCATCAACTCCTCTATTTTTCCCTATTGTGGTAGGATTTTATGCGACTTATGTTTTTTGTCTCTTGCAGCGTTGGAAGGTAGCGTAATCCTTTGGCGCTGGCACCAAAGAAGAATGTCGCCCTTCAAGCGAGGCAATAGTCATCGGCTAGCATCGCGCCCATTTTGGGTGGGAGCGGCGCTAGTGTGACCCATTTCGCTAATCCCTTCTGGTGTCGTAGGGAGTGTCCTAGTGGAGACATCATGGCGAGGAGGGTCGGCGGCGATCAGAGCCGGCTGGGAGCCATCCCTAGCCCTAGCATCGGTGAGCAGTGGCTCACCTATGTGGGGCGAGCCCCTTCTCTGGTGGGTGAGTCTAGAGGACCCAACATCGATGCTCTTCACTCTCGATGACGCCATAGAGAGCATGGAGCGAGAGAGCCTTGATGTGGGGATTGCGTCCATGCTTGAAGTCCTAGACCATGCTCATGGTGGCTTGCGCGATGTTGTCATTCCCTCCAGCCAGGTATTCGCTTGATCCTACTTCTCTGTCTTTTCTTTCTCTATATATTTTTTGTATTCTGACCATCATCTCCTTTTAGTCTCATATCGCTCATAGTCGGGGGAAGTCTTGGTTCCTTCATGAGTAGAAGGAAACCTAGGACCACCTCGTCGAGGAGGCATGGCTACACAGGGAGGTGACCACTCAGCTTGTTGCTGCCCAACAGAGGGTGGCCAAGCTGACTCCCCTTACCGAGGAGGCAGACAATCTTCGGTTGTGGGTGGCCGAGGCCCATCGTCATGTTGATGAAGCCGAGAGGGCGTTCGAGGCCCTGTCAGCGAGATCGTAGAGGGACAATGAGGAGGCCGCCAAGGTCAGGAAGGAGCAGGATGAGCTACTCCAAAAGGATGCCAAGACCCACTAGTAGATCCTTAACCTTCTGGCCAAGGTTGAGAAGGAACGGGAGCTAAAGCTAGGATCTGAGGAGAAGCTCGTGGCCCTAGAGAAGAGGTCAAGTCTAGATGCCGCGATGGTCACCCAGCTATGCAAGGAGCAGGATGAGCTGCTCCAAACCATGGAGAGGCTCCACTCGAAGCGAGGCATGGCTCGAAAGGAGCATGACCAGGCCATCCGAGAGCATGACTAGGCCTGCCAAGAGCGCAATGATGCATAGCAGAAGGTCGACTCCCTCTAGGTTGAGCTTAGAACCGTGATGACCTAGAAGTTGGAGGCTGAGAGCATCTCTGCTGGGATAGCCGTGGACCTCGCCAAGGCGAGGAGGAACCTTTAGGCAGAGAGCGACGAGCTCGGTATCCTAAGCGCCGCCCTCAAAGTGGTCTTCGATGACCTTGAGGTGGTGTAGTCAGAGAGGACTAGCTCGCTGGTGGCCCATGCTGTTGAGATCATAGCATGGGTGTGCTAGCTCGAGAGGAATGTGCTTTGTGCCAGAGTCAACCAATCCTTTGTGATTGCTCGTTCCCATTATAGGGACAACATCGACCTAGAGATGATGAGCCACGACTTCACGCCTATCTATGAAGCCCATGAGCTAGAGGAGATGGAGATGGCGGTGGCTCCCCTTTCACAGGACCTGGTGGATAGAATAGAAAGCATAGTTCTCCCCCAGAGGGGTTAGTTAGCTAGATAGATCGGGAAATTATTCATGTAACGAGCGGACAAGCTCCGACCTCTTTGTACTATCCGAACAAACTTATCATTTTGTTTCATTTGATCGAATTTGTTTTTCCACCCTTTTTATGTGTGAAAAAGGGGGTCATGTATTCTGACCCTTTTGTTTGTTAAGATCATAGGGCCCGAGGTGTAGGAGGGAAACTCTGATCACGCTGGTAAGCAAGAGTGCCGTAGCCACTAGGGACATTGTTTGTGATGAGGTTGGCAAAGGCCTTATGTGGCATTCTACTTCTCCTTAACCCGCCTTCCAGTAGATGCCCGAGCCATTCCAGAGGGTGACTCAGGTGGCCCGATGGCCTCCCCTCAATGGGGATTCTGTGGGCTTAGCTCAAGGTTAGGATCAAACGAGAAGGTTGAGATGACCCTGTCCGCTTCTAAATGGGTTGGGCGAAGGCTACTGGGGCTCATCTGCATTTTCTCCCCTGGCTCTGTTCAATGCGAGGTGGCCTCGGGCCCTTTGTGGGCCAGACTTTGAACCCCAGTCAGTTTGATTCCTAATTTAGGGTCAGGCGGCTTGAGCCCTGAGCCCCATGGGGCTTGGTAGGGGTCAGACATGTTTCATGCGTTACCCCATCCTCGGTTTCCACAACCGGAGGGGCTGAGCTAACGACACTTGCCTCAATGGCTTGAGTGTCACGCTCGGTGACCTCGCTAATGGGCATGTTTGAGTGGAATCTGGGCCCGTCATCTGCTAACGGGGTCGGCAGAGCCCTCATGTGGCATTCCACTACTCCTTAACCCACCTTCCAGCAGATGCCCGAGCCATTCGATGGGCTCGGGTGGCCCGTTGGCCTCTCCTTGATGGAGATTCTATGGGCATGGCTCGAGGTTAGGATCGAACGAGAAAGGTCTAGATGTCCCTGTCCACTTCTGAGAGGGGTCAGGCAAGGCCACTAGGGCTCATCTAAGTTTTGCTCCCCTGGCTCTGTTTGACGTGAGGCGGCCTCGAGCCCTTCGTGGGCTAGCCTTCAAACCTCGGTCGGTCGCCGCTCATATCGAATGAGACGACTATCATTTCATGACACGACGTGAAGCGTTGTGATGCAGCAATTGCATATGCAATGCTTGGATATATGGGATGAATATATAAATGAATGAATGTATGCATGCATGCATGGGAATGGATGAATGAACGCTCATATAATGGAAAAGAAAAGGTGGGAATCAGTAAAGTTATCTTGATGGCTCGAGTGACAGGTTCGGGGAGCTCTTACCGGATATGTCCGTGTGGGTCTAGGTCCAACGTTCATGATGGAGCCAGCGTAACCTGCATGGGGCATCCCACTTTTCTATACCAGTCTCTAGGCAGCGGCCCAAGCCATCTGACCGACCTGGGTGACCTGCTGGTCTCTCCTCGATGGAGATTCTATAGGTGAGCCCCTCCAAACCCTTCCCAAGAAGGTGGAGGCTAAAGCTCAAGGTGCGGGGACAAACACTCTGATCACGCTGGTGAGTAAAGATGCCATAGCCATCAGGGCTTATGTGTCTCGTAGTCCAACTAGCTTTACTCAGTGCTTGTCTCCGCACACCTTGCCTCTAGTTTTTTAACATGAGGAGGGGTCAGGCATAGAGAATGTCTTCTGAATAAACACTCTTGCTAGCCCCCGAGCGATGCTCGACCCTCTATCATTGCTAGGGTCGGAGGCTCGGTAGCGAAATTAATGCGTGTAAAGTAAGGGTGGCCCATCTCTCGGCAGCGGCTTTGAGCCGTTCGATCAACCTAGGCATAGGATTTACCTCGATGATAAGAGTGATGGGTTCGGGGAGCTCTTACCGGATATGATCGAGCGGGATCCGGGTCTATCATTCGTGATGGGGTTAGCATAACCCGCATGGGGCATCCTACTGCTCCCTACCTATTTCTCAATAGTGGCCAAGCCATTTGATTGACTTGTGTTACCCGCTGAGACAAGACTTACCTACGGATATAGAGGATGAGAACATCCCGCGCAAGAATTTAGTTAGGCAGATAAGCCAAGCGGAGAACTTGTAATAAACGGACAAGCTTTTAAATTTTGTTATAGCAAAACAACTTTTTAGCCCTTCTGCCCTTTTTTGTATAAAAAGGTTAGTGCATTCTGACTCTTTCCGCCGTTAAGGTCATAAAGCTCAGGGGGCGGGTGAGCAAATTTTGATTACGCTGGTGAGCAAAAGGCGTCGTAGCCACCAAGGCATAGGTCTCTCGCAATCTGACTAGTTATACTTAGAGTTTGTTCCTGTAACCCTAGCTCCTAGGTCTTAATATGATAGGGGGTCTGGCATGGAGAAGTGTTTGCCAGGCGAACATACTCTTAAACACGTACCAACCCTTTTCGTGGCTAAGGCCAAAAAGCCTAGGGTGTGGAAAAAAACTCTGATCATGCTGGTGAGTAAAGACGCCATAGCCATCGAGACATATGTTTCTCATAGTCCGACCAGTTTTACTCAGCGTTTGTTTCCACAAACTTCGCTTCTAGGTCTTAACATGAGAGAAGGTCGGGCCTAGAGAATATCTACCAGATAGGTACGCTCTTATTAGCCCCCGAGTGAGGCCCGACCCCTTGCCATTGCTAGGGTTAGGTGTCACAAAAGATTAGTTAGTTCAATAACAAAACTAATAAGAGAATGTGTGTGTTTATTAAGGGTAAAAGCAACGTAGCTGCTCGATGTTCTAGGCATTGGTGAAGACCTCACCGTCGATGGTCTTGAGCTTGTAGGCACCTGGCCGGAGCACTTCCATGATGATGTACGGTCCCTTCCCTGGTGGAGAGAGCTTGTGGCAGTCCTTGCTACTCTAGACAAGACGGAGGACTAGGTCTCTGATGTTGAAGGCCCAACCCCACACTTGATGGTTGTGGTACCAGCGCAATGCTTGCTGGTACTTCATCGAGCAGAGGTGAGGAAAATCGCATGCTTCATCCAGCTAGTCCATGGAGTCCTCGAGGGACACCACGGCTCCCTGTTCGTCGTATGCCCTGACCCTTGGTGCACCATAGTTGAGGTCGGTCAAGAGGATAGCCTCGGAACCGTAGACCATGAAGAATGGTGTGTAGCTGGTAGCTCGGCTAGGGTCGTTCTTAAGCTCTAGAGCACCGCGAGAAGCTCAGTGACCCATCGTTCACCAAACTTGTTCAATCGGTTGAAGATCCTATGCTTGAGGCCTTGTAGGACCATGTCGTTCATGTGTTTGACCTGCCCATTCGTGCGGGGGTGCGCCACAGTGGCCTAATTGACTCAGATGTGGTATTTATCATAGAATTAGAGGAACTTCTTTGTGGTGAATTGCATGCCGTTGTCTATGATGATGGAGTTCAGGACTCCAAAGCGATGGATGATGTCGAGGAAGAACAACACGACTTGCTTGGACTTGATCGTGGAGATAGACCGAACCTCTATCCACTTTATAAACTTGTCTATGGTAACAAGCAAGTGTGTGTAACCCCCGGGCGCCCTTTTGAGAGGTCTGACCAGATCGAGCCCCTAGACCACAAATGACCACATGATGGGGATTATCTATAGCACTTGGGCTGGTAGGTGAGTCTACCGAGCATAGTACTGACACCCTTCATAGGTGTGCACAATCTGCTCGGCGTCAGCTACTATGGTCGGCCAATAGAAGCCTTGTCGGAACACATTTTTGACTAGGGTTCTAGGCACGACTTGGTGACCATAGACCCCACCATGGATATCGCTCAGCAAATGCTTCCCCTGTTCAATGGCGATGCAGCGCTATAGGATCCTAGCATGGTTTCGCTTGTAGAGTTCGCCCTCAACAAGGACAAAGGATTTGGCGCGATGCGCGAGCCATCGAGCCTCTATCCTGTCCGTGGGCAGTGCCTCATGAAGGAGGTAGTCGAGGTAGAGTGTCCTCTAGTTGACCAGAGGGTCGAGCTCTATCACTGAGTCTTCTTTGAGCCCCATGACTTTAGGGTCAGATGGAGCCGATGGTTGGTCAGCCCCCATGCCCGGGGCAGACGTCCCATCACCAGCTTGTTCTGGCTCCTTGTAGCGAACTAAGGGCTTGTGCTGATCGCTGGCGAAGATGCCTGTTGGCATCGGCTCTCACCAAGATGCTGCTTTTGCCAGCGTGTTGGCCACCTCATTGAGACACCTCGGAATGTGGTTGAGCTTGAGGCCAGTGAACTTGTCCTCTAGCTGGCGGACTTCTCGACAATATGCAGCCATCTTGGCATTGTGGCAGCTCGAATCCTTCATGACTTGGTCAATGACCAGCTGAGAGTCACCCTAGACGTTGAGGCATCGGATGCCCAACTCGATGGCGATGCGCATGCCGTTGATGAGCGCCTCATATTCGATCACATTGTTGGAGGAGGGAAAATGGATGCAGACCGTGTACATCATGCGTACCCCATGGGGCAAAACAAAGACAGCCTCACACTGGTGCCTTTCTTCATCAGTGACCCATCGAAGTACATCATCCAGTACTCTTGGTCAATTACCGCTGGTGGCATTTAGACCTCGGTCCACTCTGCAATAAAATCAGCCAACACCTAGGACTTGATGGCCGTTCGAGAGGCATATGTAATGCCCTGACCCATCAGCTCGAGTGCCCACTTCATGATTCTTCCTGTGGCATCCTAGTTTTGGATGACCTCGCTAAGGGTGAAGGACATCACGACCGTCGTCGGATGTGACTCAAAGTAGTGACGTAGCTTCCTCTTGGTGATGAGGATAGTGTACAGGAACTTCTGGATTTGGGGGGTAGCGGGTCTTAGAATCAGATAGGACCTTGCTAATGAAGTACATGGGGCATTGCACTCTGAGGGTGCGTCCCTCTTCTTCTCGCTCCACTACTAGGGTGGCGCTGACCACTTGCGTGGTGGCCGCAATGTAGAGCAGAAGGGGTTCTCCATCGGTTGGAGGAACCAGGATCAGGGCCTTCGTCAGAAGCTGCTTGACTGTGTCAAGTGCCTCTTGGGCCTTGGACGTCCATTCAAAGTGGTCGGCCTTCTTTAGAAGTTGATAAAGGGGGAGATCTTGTTCATCAAGGCACGAGATGAAGTAGCTGAGCGCGGCGAGACACCCTGTAACTCGTTGTACCACCTTTATGTTCTGAATTAGGCCCATCCTTGTGATGTCTGAGATCTTCTCTAGGTTGGCCTCAATGCCACGCTTGGAGACTATGAAACCAAGTAGCATGCCCCTCGGGACCCCAAAAACACACTTCTCGGGGTTGAGCTTAATGCCATTTGCTCAAAGTTTCATGAAGGTCTGCTCAAGGTCGGCTATGAGCTGGTCAGCCCATTTGGACTTGACCACGATGTCATCTATGTAGGCCTCAATGGTCCACCCAATGAGGTCTCTAAAACACTTGAGCATACAACGCTGGTACATAGCCCCAACGTTCTTTAGACCAAATGACATCGTGACATAGCAGAATGATCCAAAGGGGGTGATGAAAGATGTCGCGAGCTGGTCGGACTCTTTCATCGTGATTTGATGGTACCCAGAGTACACCTCAAGGAAGCAAAGGGTTTCACACCCTGAGGTAGAGTTGACTGTTTGGTCTATGCGCGGCAAAGGAAATGGATCCTTTGGGCATGCTTTGTTGAGACCCGTGTATTCAACACACATCCTCCATTTTCCACTCTTTCATACAAGAATGAGATTGGCTAACCACTTAGGGTGGTACACTTCCTTGATGAGCCTAGCCACTAAAAGCTTCACGATCTCCTCATTGATGGTCCTATGTTTCCCCTCGTTGAAGCGACGCAGGCGTTGCTTCACAAGCTTGGAGCCTGGGCAGATCTTCAAGGTATGCTCGGTGACTTCCCTTGGAATGCCCAACATGTCTGAGGGTTTCCACACAAAGATGTCTCTATTGGCGTAGAGGCAACCGACGAGCGCACTTTCCTATTTGGAGGAAAGCGTGATGCCAATGTGCACCACTTTGGTCTATGAGGACCTCCTTGGCGCCCTCCACTGGCTCGAAAGACCCAGCCAACTACTTGGGGTTAGGTGCTTCTTCGGTGACCTCCTTCCTAATGGCTGCGAGCTCTCCGGAGGCGATGATTACCGCAGCGCGATCATAGCTGTTTACACCAAAAAAATTTAATCTTATCCTAGAAAGGAAGAGATCGGCCAATGATGTTAAAAGCAAGAAAGTTTCCTAATTAAGGGATATTTATGAGCCGGCTAGAAAATATTATTTAATAAATTTGAGAGAGACATGACATCTAGGAGCATATCTGGATGAAAGAAACAAGGTCACGTATCAAACAAGGAAGCTTCATCAGCAAAGATTCTGCATAAGGGAAATTAGAGTCCATGTATCTTGATATTTCTTTTTGTTATGTAGTCATGTTCGTTTAGGACTCTTATCAGCCTAGGGTTTAAATATAAACCCCCAGCTATTGTATCAAGGACATCTCTCAATCAATCAAAATAGTATTTACCTTTTTGGCTTCATGCTAACCCTTAGGAGTAGGAGCAATGTAGATCTTGATGGGTTCTTCAACAAGCAAGGCTGCATCGATTCGATCGACCTCTGGCTTGTCTATAAATACTATCATGGCTTATACTTTTGTTTGTAAGGCTGCATCGGTCCGACTGACCTCTTATGAGCTCTAGTATAGGTTAGTTATCGATCCTTATCTAGTTCAGGTATGACTACATCGGTTAAGTTCAACCTCCACTGCTCGAATTAGATTAAGGTCAAGTTATCGGCTCTACCTAAGGGTGGCATCCTTCTGGTAGATTCATTAAGTCATCGATCTTACTGATGTTCTTGTTGTCATTGGTTTCAGCAATATCAACCTGCCTGATCGAGATTGATCTAGATCGGCCTCACATCCTTTCAGTCCATTGTTTATTTTGTCACATTGCGATGGTTCTTACTTTAAATGACAGATTATGTTTTATCGGCCATTCTACTTTGATCTTGATCGTGCATAGTATGCGGCTAAGGCATGTCTGATCTTGAGAAGGTCTACTAGCTAGTCGAATCTGGTCTATAGCTTGCTATTATGGCTATAACGATCCGGTCGATCCCCACTGTTAGCACTTTAAGTCAGAGTATGCTAGATGGTAGATTTGCTTTCGACTAGGCATGACCTTGGTTGTTTGCTATGCCTGCATCAGCTAGATAGCCGATTGCTAGTACTTTAATGCTTATAGTGTGTCTTCATGATTCTGTTAAATGTGAATAGATCTATTTATTTTAAAGGTTTGATCTATTATCTTTATCATGACTGCCATCAATCCAGTCAAACCCCACTGTTAAGGATAATAGGTTAGATTTGATGAGTTTATAGATCTGTCCATATTAAACAATCAATTGTTCACATGTTGTAATCCCTTTTCTACCTGAATCAGCTATTTTAGCCGATTAGCCTATGCTTTCACACATATAGCATGTTTTTTCATGAACTTGTTAATATATAGATGGTTTTATGGATACTTTGGCTTTAGTTTGTTATCATTATCATAGCTATATTGATCTGGTCAAACCTCATTATTGATGGCAACAAATTAGATTCAGAGCGTTTGTAGATTCATTTGTACTAGACAGTCGATTTGTTTGCATGTTATATCTCTTCTCGTTAAACTTATTGGCTCAATGCTTTACACTGGTTATATCCACCTAGCTAATGATTTTACTTATATCTGGGTGTATTATACTTGTTATCATAAATTAGTCATGACCCACGAACATCACAATCCTTAACAGTCGATTTCTCCTCGTATTGGCTATTTAGTCGATCCTCCCATTTGGCTGCTCTCGAAGCAGCACACTTGGAACTATCTAGGTAAAACCAACATGTTCCGCCTTAAACTACTGATAAGTCTTTCTCTTATTGTCAATTACAGGTCAAATTGCCTGGCATGCCTTTGGGATTCACAGGATCGGCTGGTCCTGTGTTGAAGCCAAGCGGATCTCTGAGCTTACTCCAAGCAGATCCTTCTAGCTTGCTGTGTGTTGATCACATCACCACATTTTTGTGTCGACACACTTTTTTGACATGCCCGGTGGGACCACAATCATTTGATTAGAAGTTAGCTAAATCAAGGACACCTAACACCCTAGTTGATGAGCTCAAAAGGATAAAAAACTGCTACTCCTGCATTCCACCACTCAAAAAGCTACTATGCTATTTGGCATACACGAAGATAGATTATTATCAAGCGGCATCACATAGATGGGTACCAAAGTGTTACGTTGCCATTATGCTACACCAAATTAGAGAAGAAGCAAATTTAGTTGTCTCCATGTATCAGCTTAGTTATTACATAACTTTAGGGAGCTAGCCAGTATGCTCTGAATGGATTTTGGCATTAAAAGCAAGAGCCGATATTGTTGGAGTATTAGGCCATCCATTTTGATAAATCAGATTGTTCAGCAAATTCGAACCACATGACACTGTCATGGAAAGTCTCAAGGAGAAGGTTCAAGATGGTCTGCAGGAAGTAAATCACAAATTTATTACACAACCATCTAATTTACGCCAAGCACAACTTGTCACCCTATTGGCTTGTCACAATTAGCCGATAGCAATAAAAAAGCAGAAGTTCAAGTCAATTAGCCCAAGAAGAAACTCTATGTGGTAGGCCTTAGGCTAGTTATCTCAGGCAGAAGGGCACAATGAAATCAGAAAGCAGCAAAGAAACATTACCATCGGTTCTGGTAAAAATCAAAAAGCTGGATCGGCAGCATCCGTAAGCTGATTCAGTGGGCCCGGATCCAGATGGTATGGCAGCTATTTCTCGAAGCAAATGTGGACCAGATGCAAGCAAACAAGGTTAGAAGCCATACGTGCAGGTGTCAAACTACCCAAGGCATCAAGCCAATGGTTGTATGGAGATCGAATTGAGCTTTCATCCATTGGCTATTATCATCGACTGCTCCGTGACCTCCATCGACACAAGATGGTCAGCCTTGATGTTCTAAAGGTGATGATGGATTGAAGATCGGTTTCTCTATCCACATGGAACAAGATCTCATCACTCCGCTGTGCAGATCGTTAAGTTTCAAGAAAGAGCGCTCAATCTTATTATCGTGTGAAGATCTAGCAAACAGTCCAGGACATGCACGAAGCTGTGCGGACACCAGGTGTAGTGCGTCTACCAATTCCAAGGAGTTAATGCATCTGCTAAATGCATACAAAGATACATGCTACTACCATAAGCAAATAGGATTTCTACTTGGATTTATTGACTGAACGGACCGGCGATCGGCTGTTGGTATAATTTCATTGGCTACTTTCGACAAAGCCGTCAATATAGAGAGAAGCTATGCAAATTCAAGAGGCTAACTAATCTAGGAAACATGATAATGGCTAGCTCTGCTGATACCTAAATCTTGGATTGATTATGGTTGTTCTAGAGTTAAAATATTTCAGTGGAACATATGTCATTAGCAGGCTGGCCAAAATATTTTATTAGCAAGGCTGCTGTTGTCGTCGATCTACTACTATCCTCATCGACCCAAGAAACAGCTACCTTACTAGAATGAAGTATTTGGGACGATGACATCAACAGAAGTCGATCAACCAGAGCATAAACCCAATGGTTTACTAGATAGAAAAAATAAACAAGCTCCTATTGATATGTCCAAGCCACCATGCTCACGGCAACAACACGGCGTCGTTGAATACAGAACATGGGTCTTGCTAACTACATATTTGCCTCCCAAACCGACTAGAGCCGATCGCTTCCTAAAATGGAATCGGCTGTGAGGATAGCACTTCACGTTAGTTAAAAGGAAAGAGCTAACACATTACAGTGCCACGCATGCATATACGCAAGTTGACATATATGGAAGAAGCTAGCAAGTGTGTATAAGTCCATGCATGGTATATGCTTCTCAAAATACGTGAAGATTGGTTAGTTGCTTAGAAGAAGGTCATACAAAGGATTCCTACTCAATTGCCAAAGACCATGGTGTATCCATATATAAATAAGAATCAGCTACTCCCCTCATCCGCATCGGCTGATCCTTCACCTCCATAGACTCCAAGAATAGATATAAAAAAACTAGCTTGGGGGCTAGTACTAGCTCAATTTCCACTTTAGCTGATGCATCAAGTGATGGAGCCATTTGGGCTGGTAGACACAACATGGCCGCTAGCAAAGGTACTTCAGTAGTGGATGACCACGTGCGATGTGGAGAGCTTGGATGCACCGGTGGTGCTCTGGACGCACAATCGGCTATGTAGAGCCGATGCAGCCATAATCGACTAAATTTGGGAAGGATCAGAGTGCAAACAGGAATCTACCAAAAACTATCACGTATGCAAGTATTGATATGATTGCTGAGAATCAGGACTCCGAATATATTGTGACACGGGACACATATATGAACAAATAAATAAAAGGAAAATTTGCATGTGTGCGTCTACAAAAAGAGGTGGAGTCCGAACTCAGGTTTTTTGCAGGTCAGGTTTGCATGTGTTATAAATGGCTGATAGGTTAAGGAAATATTTCTTCAAATTACCCCATCGTCGGTCGAGTGATTTTGAGCAATAACCGTCGGCTGAAAGTTATTATCAACATACAGAAAATCGGCTTCGAGTATTGAAAGGTTCTCAGAGTTTGTTTAAATATTGTGGTAGCCAAGAACAAAGGTATCAAGTCAATAGCCGATAAGATGCTCGAAGTATATCATTGTTATGCCAACCGATGCAAGCAAGAGAAGATCAAATTAATAATGATTATTCTAATATATGGAGATCGGCTATTTTACATAGGCTTACTATTCATGGATGCGTACATGACATGGGTTAATTGAGATCGGCTATTTTACATACACATGAAGGCGTTTTACTGTCAGTGGCCTTTATTAAAAAGCAGATCAGGAAGCAAGGAATTGTTCCTTCTTTAAGTTGCCATGCAAGGGAAGGTCTTGTCGATGACACATTTACTCTCCAAGCTGATAAAGACCAATCACCTCTCTTGAGATAGAATCGACTGTTGGTTCAAGACCTTACCCTTCAAACTGATGAAGTCTGCAGCCAATCGATAAGGGTGTAAGATTAATGAGATATCAGTTTCTGGTACAGCAGTGGAATTTCAAGAATAATCACATAGAGCCAATGAGGATCAACATAGCCGATGACCATCGCTAGTTCGATTGTCAAGGTCACATTGAGTTTTCCTCCATGGGTTATTATCATCAACTGTTCGATCGAGTATATTTCTTAATAAGAAGGAAAAGTCGTCATGGGAGGTTGTATCAGAGATATGGAAAAGGTTGACAACCTAACAGCCGATAGGAGACCATCGGTTGAAAATTATTATCAACATGTGGAAGACGGTGGAGATTAGCTATCGATAAGGATATCAGGACAAGGTCATCTGGCTTGATTACTTCATCATCGTTGCCGAGGACACCATTGTCATTCAAGAGGTCGGATCACCAGAGCAAGGACTAGTGATGGCTACCGATGCCCTATGTCCTGGACACCATCTTCCAATGAAGTAGAATCAGCTGCCCCCAAGCCTATGAACCATTTATTCCCAAGAGTGGATAACCAAGCATGAGGAACTAGTGTATCACGTCATGCTAGGCGTCGACAAGTTCTCACTAAAATTCTTGTTTAACATGCTCAACATCTCATCGAAGCATGACTTGCTGGCAATGGCCAACCGGGTAGAGACTGCTATGTACATGTGGCAATGCAAGGTTAGTGGTAGCAGCAACAAGTTACCGTGACCAAGATCAAGGAACTCATGGCTGACGGCGATGACAAGGAAGTGATGCTGGCAAACAAGGTTGTGGACCTCCTCCTCTAGATCGACTATATTCTCTCATGAAGGCATAACCAATGGATGAGCAAAGGACATGGAAGAGTCTGGGCCATAACATGACAAATGTTGCTCATTGTTGTCCACATAGAGTCTCGATGATATGGCGAGTGACCTCAGCTGTGCCATGTCTAACGCATCCACGTCCTTCTCGGAGCAATGCAGTAGCATCGACATCAGCAGACTGTTCGAGCCGACCGCCACAGTGGCCAAGCTCCTTGGTCGATCCTCAGCATTTACTGCCACGCCCTTTAGACAGCTCAGCATGAAGCCTCATGCCAACATGATCGGCCGCCGCTCCATTGGCGACAAGATAGGAGCTAGCGGAAGATAGGGTCTCTAAGCTCATGCTTGGTGAGGACATGTCCGATGACAACAAAGGCGTCTGCACTACCATGATGCACCTACAACATGCTCAGCGGCCAACACATGAAGCCTCTTGGCTAGCCCCGACCTTTGTTGCACTTTGTGGCTTCGGCAAGTGAATTTTTCATAGTGCTCTTTCTGTGTTCTCAACTTGATCTGTTTGTGGGACTTCTAAAACTAACAATCGCCTTATTAAAAGTTAGAAGCAGTAAATGATAGATTGCTCACAATCGGCTAAGAATTGGAAGATAAAGACATCAAGCCGATAGAGCCCTTTATGTAGTGCATGCAAGTTAGATTTCCATGCATATATATATACACGATGTACGTGGGCATAAAAAGGATGAGTCAGATCTTGGAAGTACCTGCGGTCATGCCATATCATATGTTTGATTGAGAACGCAGAGATCATAAGGCCAACGAAGTCTAGCTGATATATACATACTGGGAGAAAGTTTGAGCAAATGCATTCATTGGTTCAAAGTGGAGGTATGCATAATCTTTATTTCATGCTTTTCCTATCACTTGTGAACAATCTATCATAGGGAAAGCATGCTATCTAAGTAGTTGATGAATGAGATATGGTATGATGAAAGAAACCTTGTTTTTTTTGCAAAGTACTTGGGAATTTTTCTTACAAAAATTCAAAATCAATAGCTTGTCTCCTCAATGATGTTGAATTTCCTACCAGAGCCATATATTAGTCTCATTAAAAACCTTCCACATAAGCCGCTTGCTCTGTGTTGAGTTTTGTCAAGTCTTGTTGACCCTTGTTGAGAGATTTATCATGTTCCCAAGATCAAGATCATATACACGTAACATATATGTGCTGCTTCTATACTGGAAGTACCCAAAAACATGTTTTTCATCCACCTCAAAATATTCTACTCCTACACTAGGAGAAGACAAAAATATGTTAGGTTTTATTAGAATTAATGCTCCAAGCTCTTGATAATATTTCTCTCAAAAATTTGTTGTAAAGAGAGACATGGGTTATGCGAAAATATATATAAAAATGGATACAAAAGAAGTCCAAAGTAAATAAAGAAATAAAAAAGAGGAAAAAGAAAAAGATGAGAAAAGATAGCCCGTGTTCTCGCAAAAATATTCCATAAGAGAAATATATTTCAAAGAGTATAGTAGAATTAGGTTAGCCATCAAATATTCCACGCTCATGCACATCTTGATCTAAGAGTATGATATTTCTCTCCTTGGATCCAGGATTTGACCTTACAGTATATGTAAGGTAAGTACGCTACATATTTTATCCCTACTTAAAACTCCACATAAGCTTTTTAGAACTAGGATAAGAAGAGACAAAACAATGCTTTGACGAGGAACTATACACATTGAGCGATATGAGAGAATCATTTAAGAAGCAAAGCTATGTTTTAATTTGAAAATCTTTCAAAAACCCAAGTTTTCTGAGCAGGGGAAGCGAGGATGACTGGATTCTAATCCATTCCATTCCTCAACCACCCAAGATGGTATGGTAGACACTTCAAAGTTCACCTATATAGGTGAGGCTTGGAATAAGGTAATATCGCTGCCAGTAAATTCCTTGGCTCTTTGGAAGAAGACTATTGGCTAGAATACCTGAACTTTTATGCAGCATATTTCCATACTATCGGTTAACTTGTATTGCTATGATCGAACTCAGGGGGCCAGCTCCTAATTGGCTAAAGCAGATGAACGGAGATGCAGAGAAAGATCAATTTTGAAGTTATCAAGATAAAAAAGAAGATAGAGCCAATGCAACTTTCAGTAATTGTGATCAAATGTCATCGGCAGGGGAAAAGAAGACCATCGGATTGAAATAGTTCAAAGCATGAAAATTCATACTTCGAACTAGGGGGGCCTATGTTTACACCAAAACTTGGTATGCTTATCCTGGAAAGGAAGAGATCGGTCGATGATGTCAAAAGCAAGAAAGTTTCCTAATTAAGGGATATTTATGAGCCGACTAGGAAATATTATTTAATAAATTTGAGAGAGACATGACGTCTAGGAGCATATCAGGATGAAAGAAACAAGAACACGTATAAAACAAGGAAGCTTCATCAGCAAGGATTCTACATATGGGAAATTAGAGTCCATGTATCTTGATATTTCTTTTTGTTATCTAGTCGTGTTTGTTTAAGACTCTTATTAGCCCAGGGTATAAATATAAACCCCCGGCTATTGTATCAAGGACATCTCTCAATCAATCAAAATAGTCTTTACCTTTTTGGCTTCACGCCAATCCTTAGGAGTAGGAGTAATGTAGATCTCAATGAGTTCTTCAACAAGCAGGGCTACATCGATTCGGTCGACCTTCGGCTTGTTTGTAAGTACCGTCATGGCTTATACTTTTGTTTGTAAGGCTATATCGGTCTGGCTGACCTCTTACAAGCTCTAGTATATGTTAGTTATCGATCCTTATCTAGTTCAGGTATGGCTGCATTGGTTAAGTTTGATGCCCACTACTTGAATTAGATTAAGGTCAAGTTATCGGCTCTACCTAAGGGTGGCATCCTCCGGGTAGATTCATTAAGTTACCGATCTTGCTAATGTTCTTATTGTCATTGGTTTCAGCAATATCAACCTACCCGATCGAGATTGATCTAGATCGGCCTCACATCCTTTTAGTCCATCGTTTATTTTGTCACATTGCGATGGTTCTTACTTTAAACAATGGATTATGTTTTATCGGCCATTCTACTTCGATCTTGATCATACATAGTACACGACTAAGGCATGTCTCATCTTGAGAAGGGCTACTAGCTAGTCGAATCTGGTCTATAGCTCGCTATTATGGCTATAACAATTTAGTCGATCCCCACTGTTAGCACTTTAAATCAGAGTATGCTAGTTGGTAGATTTGCTTTCGACCAGGCATGACCTTGGCTGTTTGCTATGCTTGCATCGGCTAAATAGCCGATTGCCTATACTTAACGCTTATAGTGTGTCTTCATGATTCTATTAAATGTGAATAGATCTGTTTATTTTAAAGGTTTGATCTGTTATCTTTATCATGGCTGCCATCAATCCGGTCGAACCCCACTGTTAAGGATAACAGGTTAGATTTGATGAGTTTATAGATCTGTCCATATTAAATAGTCGATTATTCACATGCTGTAATCCCTTTTCTACCTGAATTGGCTATTTTAGCCGATTTGCCTGTGCTTTCACACATATAGCATGATTTTCATGAACCTGTCAATATATAGATGGTTTTATGGATTCTTTGGCTTTAGTTTGTTATCATTATCATAGCTATATCAATTTGGTTGAACCTCACTGTTGATGGTAATAAATTAGATTCAGAGCGTTTGTAGATTCATTTGTACTAGACAGTCGATTTATTTGCATGTTATATCTCTTCTCGTTAAACTTATCGGCTCAATGCTTTACACTGGTTATATCCATCTAGCTGATGATTTTACTTATATCTGGGTGCATTGTACTTGTTATCATAAATCAGTTGTGACCCACGAACATCATAGTCCTTAATAATCGATTTCTCCTTGTATCGGTTATTTAGTCGATCCTCCCATTTGGCTGCTCTCGAAGCAGCACACTTGGAACTGTTTGGGAAAAATCAGCATGTTCTGCCTTAAACTACTGATAAGACTTTCTCTCCTTGTCAATTGTAGGTCAAATTGACTGGCACGCCTTTTGGATTCATAGGATCAGCTGGTCCTATGTTGAAGCCAAGCGGATCTCTGGGCTTACTCTAAGCAGATCCTTCTGGCTTGCTGTGTGTTGATTATATCACCACACTTTTGTGTCGATAGCAGCACTCGACCTTACACTCGTAGGCACGCTGGAAGGAGGTGTCAATGGTGATGACCTCACCTAGGTCTGGCATCTTTATCTTTAGGTAGGTGTAGTTGGGGACGGCCATGAAGTTCGCGTAGCATGGTCATCCCAAGATGGCATGGTAGGTTTCGTGGAACCTAACCACCTCGAAGGTGAGGGTCTCTATCCTATAGTTGGATGGACCCTCTAAGGTGATGGGTAGATCGATCTGCCCAAGTGGCATTACCTGCTTTCCAGGCACAATGCCATGGAAAGGCGCTTCGGTCGATCGGATGCGCACTCGATCGATGCCCATAGCGTCGAGTAGGGATGAAAACAGTACGGATATTTTCTGACCGTATTTGAAACCGAATCCGTTTAGAGGGGTTGAGATCTGTCCATATCCGAGTCTGGATATCCAGCATCCGATACCATATCCATATCCGAATACTCAAATCGCATATTTATGATGTTGATATCCAATCGTATCCTATCCGACATAGTTGACACTATCCATATTCGAATCCGAATTCGGACAGAAATATGAAAACAAATGTAATATCGGTGATATCCATCCATATCCGATCTATTTTCATCCCTAGCGTCGAGCGTCTTGGCATACATGATGTTGAGGCTGCTGCCTCCATCCATCAGTACCTCGATGAGCTGCTTCATGCCGACGATCGGGTCGACCACGAGCGGGTATCTCCCTAATTGTAGGACGCTCTCTGGGTGGTCAGTCTGGTCAAAGGTTATGGCGGACTCTGACCATTAGAGGAATGTAGGCATGGCCGGCTTGGCCGAATAGACCTCGTGATGCACAAGCTTCTAGCGACGCTAGGAGTCATAGGCCGCTGACCCTCCAAAGATCATGAGGCAGCCATCATGCGTTGGAAAATCGCCGTCCCTCCCCTTAGTATCGTCCATGGTCGGCTCGGGGTCCTTCCTTTGCTCCCCTTTATTGGAACCTCTGGACAAGAACTGCTTCATGAGGCCATAGTCCTTGTACAGATGTTTGATGGGGAAGGCATAGTTCGGGCATGGCCCTTCGAGTAGCTTCTCAAAGTGGTTTGGGGTGCCCTCCACGGGCTTCCGACCCTCCTACAATTGGTGGCGGCCACAAGCGAGCCCTCGTGCCGCTGCTTGTTCTTTCTTTTGATGGGACAGTTGGAGGCGCCTTTACTAATGTCCTCGTCCCATTTCGCCTCACCCTTGAGGCAGTCGAAGATCACTCCAACCGCCTCCTCGCCCGAGGTGTGGCTGGTGGCGATGTCGAGGAGCTCCTTGGTGGTTCATGGGCCCTTATATCCTAGCTTGTGAACTAGGGACTCACATGTGGTCCTAGGTAGGAAAGCTCCTATAATGTCGATGTCGGCGACATTAGGCAGCTCATTCCACTTTTGGGAGAAGCACCGGATGTACCCACAAAGGGTTTTTTTAGCCTTTTGTCGGCAGTTCTTGAGATCCCATGGGTTCCTAGGGCTCTTGTATGTGCCCTAGAAGCTCCCCACGAAGATCTCTTTTAGGTCTGCCCAACTTTGGATTCTATTAGGCGGATGGTGTTCCAACCATGTTCACACCGAATCAGTCAGGAATAATGGAAGGTGCGGATAATGATATCATCATTATCCATTCCACTAGCTTGGTAGGCAAGCCAATAATCCTCAAGCCACAGTCCGGGGTTCATTTCCCCAGAGTATTTTGGGATATTGGTTGGTGGCCTATACCTTGGTAGGAAGGCGGCGTTGAGGATGTGTTGGCCGAAGGCCTAAGACTCTAGCAGGCCAAGGCTTGGGCTTTGGTCCTCACCGTTGTCGTAGCGTCCACCATGATGAGGGTGATAGCCATGTCTAGCTCCTTCTCTCGGATCATCATAGGTACATCAGCGGGCGCTGAGGGTGTTGCGGGTGTCACGGTTGTGGCTGAGACGCTCATGCACTGGGACCATAGTGTGCTGCCTACTGCCTTGTGGTGCCTAGTGGACTAATGCATCCTTGTGGGGTTGCTCTGAGGGCATGCACTAGCTAGCATTGGGCTCGCATCATCGAGACAGTGAGCGTTGTGTGAATCGCACGATGGGCCCGATGATCCTTGGGTGTTGCGGGCCTCGGAAGCCCATGGAGCAAGGCTACTATAGCAGTGATGTTTGGCTCACCTAAGTGAAGTGTGGGAGGGCATCATCATCTATGATGATCCTTTAGTTCGTGTCACAGGCCATGGTGCGCGTGCGCCCACCGTCTCCATGGCGCTCGATCTCCCAATCAAGCTCCATGCGTTCCTACTCGAGCTAGTCATGTTTCCTCGAGCTCTAGGTGTTGGGCCTTCAATAGCTCCACCCATAGGCGGGGTGGGGCCCCTTTCTCCCCCTCGACCTCATCATCGAGGTCATTTGTCGGGTAGCCTCTTCCTCATGGATCCTTTCGATGTGTCCCTCGGGGGTACCTGCCCTGAAACACTCACAAGAGGGGTGATGACTCGCCCTGCTAGAGTTAGAGCCAGAGGGCGACTCCGGCTCTCCCATGAGGAGGTCGTGGAAAAACTCCATGACATATTCGGTCATCCCTACGAACTCATTGTTCGCGGGGGATGGAGGCATGCATTGTGCCACAGGGTGGCCATCGGTCTTCACAGCGTTGCGAAGACCAAACGGGAGCGCTGTTGGGGCACTCTGGATGAGGTATTCTAGAGAGAGCGGCTCTCCTCCAGCAAGCTACGTCATAATGTTGGTGAACGAGAAGGTGAGGTGGCGTAGGTCCTCCCGAGATGGCCGAGGCCCTAGGAAGGCGTCGAGCTAGCGCTCTAACCTCCCATAGTCGAAGTCGAGGAGTTGATTGCTTCTGGGGGTGCAGGCCTTTGGTGCATGCATGTGTAGCTCCTCAAGCACCTCAGCGGTTGCGTTGAGGCTGGTAGAGTATAGAGGTCATACGGCGGCAGGAGCCATTGCCAACTCTCCCTCCATCGTGATGATAAAGTCTAGGTCCCCAAAGCGCACATGCACGCCCGGGACCCGGTTGAGGTCATGACTAGCCATCCGAGGCCTGGTGTGGATGTCGAGACATGCAAAAGGCCCCTACCTGGAGTGCCAACTATTGGTGTTTCGAATTGACACCAAGTAAATTTCTAATATTGCGTGTCTGGCCCGGATGGTGTGCTAAGAGGACACAAGGTTTATAGTGGTTCGGGCAGAATGTCCCTACATCTAGTTCATTGTTGTTGCTCATGTTACTTGCACTAAAAGTTCATAGTAGGGGTTATAAACGGTCAAGAGAGGGATGTGTCCCAAGTCTCTGGTGGTGTGTTGTGATGAGTTTCTATTAGTTCGGATTTGAGTCGAGCTAGGATGTGTTCGGATGCCGGATCAAGCTTGGTCCCCTTAATGGGACATCCTGCTTTCCCTTTTATAGGCCAAGGAAAACTAGGGGTTACAGTGAAGGGAAAAGAGGGGAATGAGAAGGAGAAGAAGTCCTCCAGGATTGATGGGTCCTTCTTTTCCTTCATGTGGGTCCCGCTAACCCTATAGACATCAATAGGGATAGCTCCACGTCGCGTCCCTATTCGTCATTGGCACCATATACAGGCGTTGTCTCCTGGTCGTGGCGCTCCACTCCATCCTGATGGACATCGTGGTGAACTAACACATGTGCTAGTGTTCATACAAGGGTTAGGCAGAACAGTATCAGTATGCCCAATGCTGTTCCTGATGTGAGTCCCTAGGTAGGGTCCATCACAGCCATAGGTTATATCAGGGCATGCCGGTCACTTCCCTGGCATCAGAGCTTTGACCCAGACTAGTACACTTGGACCTAGAGTGGTTGGCGGCAGTATGGGTCTTTGTCGGGCGAGATGGAGCCTCCAGCCTTAGGGTTGGGTGAGGCGGACTTCCTCCCCAGAGGCCGGGCGAGGTGGAGCACAATCCCAAGGGTTGGGCGAGGTGAAGCCCTACCCTTAGAGGTTGGGTGAGGCGAAGCCGACCCTCAGAGGTTGGGTAAGGTGGAAGAGCGACCCTCAGGCGAGGAAGAGCATGGACCCGAGGGTCGGGCGAGGCGAAGCTTGGACCCAAGGGTCAGGCGAGGTGGAGCATGGACCCAAGGGTCTAGCGAGGTGGAGCCCTACCCTTAGATGTTGGGTGAGGCGAAACCAGCCCTCGGAGGTCGGGCGAGGTGGAACCAGATCTTGGAGGTCGGTAGAGGTGGAGCGTGGACCCAAGGGTTGGCCAAGGTGGAGCCCTGCCCTCAGATGTCGAGCGAGGTGAAGCCAGCCCTCAGAGGTCGAGCAAGGCAGAATTGGCCCTCGAAGGTCGGGCAAGGCAGAGCATGGACCCAAGGATCGGGCGAGGTGGAGCTTGGACCTAAGGGTCGAGCAAGATGGAGCATGAACCCAAGGGTCGGGCGAGGCAGAGCCCTGCCCTTAGAGGTTGGGCGAGGGGAAGCCAGCCCTCAGAGGTTAGGCGAGGCAAAACTAGCCCTCAGAGGCCGAGCAAGGTAGAGCTTGCGTACCTAGGGGTCGGTAAGAGCTGTAGTCGCGCCCTTGACCACTTGGATGAATTAACATTGATGGTTATTAGCTCCTCCTCTTCGAGTACCCTGGTATTGGTCCTTGACAAGTATGAACTAGCACTTGCGCTATCTAAAAATGACCTAGCGCTTACCTCCCCATGTCCGAGTGAGCCAGTGGACCCGGTGAGGGAAGATAATAAGACTGATGCTGATTTCACCGCTCGACAATGAGATCATGTAGAAGTGCAGATGAAGTATGATCTTGAATGCAAGAAATGGGACGTTTCAAACCGCAAGTGCTTGATGGTGGCTAAGTCCACAATTTTAGATGCAATAAGAGGGTCTATCCTGGATTGTGATACAACCATAGAGTATCCTAAGAAGGTGGAGAGTCAGTTCACTGGCTCTTTAAAGGCTTATGCCAGTACTTTAATTAAGAAATTATTCAATGAGAAGTATACTGGTGGCAGTATTAGAGAGCACATACTGAAGATGAGCAACACGGCTTCAAAGCTAAAGCCAATGGATTTGGGGCTGAAGGATGAGTTCTTGATTCATTTGGTTTTTGCTTCCTTGCCAAAGGAATATGAAACTTTTATTGTTAATTACAACATGTAGCCTGATAAGTGGGATATAGAGAAGCTCATCGCAATATGTGTTCAAGAAGAGGAGAGGCTAAAATCCTTACAGGGTGACTCTACTAACCTTGTGAAGGACAACAAGAAGAAGAACTTCAATAAGAATGCCAAACCTCAAGGGAAAAGCCCCTCAGAATGACCACCATTAGAAGAACAACAATGGTCAAGTTGAGAAGGATCAGTGTAAATGGTGCAAGAAGCATGGACATTACTAGAGGGACTGTCTAGACTTCCTGAAGAGCCTTCTAAAGAGAGGTGAGGATTTCATTACATTCATAGATGAATCCTTGTATTTAAGTTATGCAAAATCTACTTGGTGTATTGATTTAGGTGCAACTGTTCATGTTGCAAATTCATTACAAGGATTTCATACAAGGAGAACCCTGCAAAGAGGAGAAAGAAGGATTAAAGTAGCAAATGGAATTAAAGCTGAAGTTGAAGCCATTGGAGATCTCTCTCTAGCATTAGATGATGGTTTTATACTATAGTTTTCAAATATTCTTTATGTACCCTCTTTGTGTAGAAACTTGATAAGTGTCTCACGACTAGATGATGATGGATATGATTGTCATTTTGGTAATGGTAAATATCGGATTGTGATTAATAATAAGTGTGTTGGTCTTGCCTTTCGACATGACAAGCTTTATTTATTATCACTTTCTGAGAGTGTGAATGATGTGAGTACTGAGAATGAGAATGTTTTCTTGTTTATGAATGCAACAAATAAGTGGAAGAGAGTGTATGATGTATCTTCAAAATTATGGCACTATTGTTTAGGCCATATTTCGAGGGGGAGAATAGAGCGATTGATTAAGAAATCAATTATTCCGCCTTTAGAATTTTTAGATTTAGAACAATGCAAAGATTGCATAAAATGAAAGTACATTAAGAAAATAAAGAAAGATGCCAAACGAAGCATAGGAATTTTAGAAATAGTTCACACAGACATCTGTGGTCCTTTTCCTATGAAGAGTGTGGATGGTTATGATTCATTTATAACATTCACACATGATTATTTTCGTTTTGGCTATATCTATCCAATTAAGGAAAGATCGAAATCATTGGATAAATTTAAGATATTTAAGGCTGAAGTAGAAAATCAGCACAACTTAAAGATTAAGGTAGTAAGGTCTGACCATAGGGGATAGTACTATGGTTGACACACCCCATATGGCCAAGTTCCTGGACCTTTTGTAAGGTTCTTATAGGAAAATGACATAGTAGCCCAGTATTTTACACTGGGCGAGCCTCAGCAGAATGGAGTAGCTGAAAGATGCAACCGTACCTTAATGGATATGGTGAGAAGTATGATAAGTTACTCTACCTTACCAATAAGTTTATGAATGGAGGCATTAAAAACCACCATTTATATTCTTAATCGAGTGCCAAGCAAGTCGGTGCCCAAAACGCCGTATAAGTTGTGGACAGGAAAGGAACCCTCACTTAACTATTTATGTGTGTCGGTTGTCTAGCTAAGGCAAAAGTATTTAACCCAAACATAGAGAAGCTAGACTCTAAGATAGCCAGTTACCATTTCATTGGCTATCTAGAAAAGTCAAAAGGTTATCACTTCTATTGTCCTGACAGACAAACGAAGTTTGTAGAAACAAGACATGTTGTCTTCTTGGAGGATAATAAGATCAGGGGAAGCATGGTAGCGCGAGAAATTAGTTTTGAAGAGAAGTGGGTATATGTCCCCACTCCTATGGTTTAGGAGCCATTCTTCACGCTACCTGTTGTTGTTGTACCAACAGTGCAAGACACTATAGTAACAGCACCTGTTGTTAGTTCTCCTGTGACAACAATGAATGAACATGAGAAACCTGTCCTTCAGGATCCCTAAGAACCCATTGTCACACATGAGGGAGAGCAACAATAGCCTCATATAGAACAAGTGTCATCTAACAAGGCCCCTAGAAGGTCTCAAAGAGTCAGGAGATTAGCCATTCCTGATGACTATGAAGTTTATGAATGTGAGGAATTTCAAATGGAGGGTGATCCAACCACATTTAAAGAAGCCATGAGAAGCGCTCACTCATCCAAGTGGCTTGAAGCCATGGAAGATGAAATGAAATCAATGAAAACCAACTGTCGGGTTCATAAACCTGGGGTCCCTCATGGACAGGCTAGAAGGGCAATCCAATCTCCGACCGGAAGGCCTGGCCGAGGAGGAATGATACCCGCTTCTGACTCCGGCCTGTCTCTTTGACTGGAGCACTCATTTTGGTCTCTAGCTTGCCTTCGAACGGCCTCTCTGACCGAAAGGCCTAGCCAAAACACCACTTTCGACTCCGACCCGCTTCTTCGATCGAGAATGCGCCGAACCTCTGCTTACAACTCCTCTCCGACTAGCACAATCAAAGCCGATGGGGACCGACCGACCGGGGATGCCCGCTCGGTAGGGACATAGAAACGGATGGAGAAAGTAAGGCAAGGCACACAAGTCAACCACAATACCAAGGACCATACCCTGTACACCTACAGGACAATACCCTACAACCTCCCTAGTATGATAGAACCCGAGCAGTGTTGTAGGCGCCAACATTTTCCCCTATAGTGTTGTGGGCGCCATCAACTCCCATACCAGACAAGTACGGTAAGGCTCCCCCATGTGCCTTTGAGGCATCGATGGTGTTGTGGGCATTGGCATTTACCATACCAGGCAAACATGGTAAAACCCCTTGCATGCCTTTGGGTATCAACAGTATGGCAGGCATCGATGTCTGCCATACCTGAAGAAGACAACACAACCTCCCACGTGCATCTAGCATTCAATAGTATTATGGGTGCCTACCATCATCCTGTACCTGCCGTTGTGGGCAACAAGACTTAGTAACATACGTACTCTCTCCCTCTCACTTGTAAGGCCATCTCCTTCATCTATAAAAGGGGATGCGCTCTCTCTCAATAGATAAGTTGATTCAGATCGATCAAGTTTACTAGTACACAGCAACAGAACCACCAGGTTCAAACTACAAGCACATGCTCAAACACTTAGCACATAGCTTGGCTCCCATCACTCTCGGCCCTTTAAACCAGAGTCCGACCAGACCTCTTGTACCCCCATCTTTCTCCTTCTCGTTTGTCACCCCACTGCAAACTTCAAGCACCTAGGCTCAAGAATAAAGTCACCGACCGACTCAAACTGGACGTAGGGCACGTTGCCTGAACCAGTATAAACCCTGTGTCATTGAGTGCTAGGCCACCTCCGATCATAACGTATGGCAAAACTATAAATATTTACATGTTGGTCACTTTCTGCACCGACAGTTGGCGCCATCTGTCGGGAAGACGTTGTACGTTCATCACTTTTTGGTCATTGGATGGCCCACTTTTCCACCACCTTTGCCATGGCAGGCTCAAGTGACACAACTCGCTTCGGCTCACTAGAGTTTCCTACACTCCCACCTATTGGGATGCGGGTCCCACCCATCTTCGAACAATCCTAGGCCTTTCTCTTCGGAAGCCTAGACTTCATCGCCGAATGGCTCGGCATGTTGCGCCTCCGTGAGGAGGCAACCATCCCGGTGCCCATCGGAGGGGCACCCCCTGCCGGCTCTAGGACACCCAACAACTCCAACGACGAGGCACCTGTGCTTCATTTCAAGCAAACTCTCTGCTCAAACCCCGCTATGAGTAATACATATGTTGTTATTTACTCGCTATTCACTATCTTCCACCGATTATCCTGAGGGACCCCATTGTCCCTGTCGTGACCGCCATGCGACTGGTTCACCTATGGCCTCACATCCCCCACAGATGCATACGCCTGAGGGCTTCAAAGGATGTCGGTGCCGCCCCTTCTCATGTTCGAATTTGTGGGGATGGTGAGCTATGCTCCCACCTATTTCCTCGACCTCATGGATGATGATGTTGAGAGTGATGGCTCTAGCATCGGTGATATGGCACCTAGCCAACATCCATTCTGGGAGTGCACTATGGCAGATGCTCTAGGACAGCCACCAGTGGTAGCAGAGTCCTTGCAAACTAACACCCCTTTGGACCCTCGTGCAGGGACCCTCATGCTCACATAAGAGCACGGCGAGGAGCTATGACAACGGTAGTAGAACCAGCCACCACCTACGCCATCGCACTTGGTGCAGCACGCTGTGCCTCGTGCGCATAAATCGGTGAGTGGCACCTGGGGTCACACCTGCTAGGTCTAGCACAACAACATGGATGGGGGGAATGATCCCCATAGCTCACTCGAGCTAACTAGAACGTTGCCGCTGCGGCGATGCTTCTGCGTGGCCTTCCCAAGCCGAACAACCCCCGAGAACAGGCGATCCACCGGAACCTCTGAGCATGGGTGGAAACCACCGCCGTTCAATAGGCGGAGAGCTCCGCATCATGACACTGACTCATGGCATCTCTCCCCACTAGAGGAGTGGGGACACACAAGACGAATCGCTCCACCCGCTCACCACTACAGCCACCGAGAGTGGCATAGGAGGCCGCATCTATGCCTCAGCTTGACTTGGCGCCCGCTCTGCACCGACCTCCTATACGTGAGTGGCTCGAGCCAAACCAAGACGCTTGCCATGTCATCAGCAACCGACATTAGTCCTGGTAGGATGATGACATCCATCGAGTGTCAGTGATGGCAGATGACAAAGACCTCGGCCGGACCATCACGAGGAGTGGTGAAACACACCCCAGGCATGGTCGTTGGCCAGATGACCGGAGTCCCAGCCTGGATGGCCCAAGACCACATGCCTTTACTCGATGCATCCAGAGAGTGCCGCTCCCGCAATGCTTCAATGGAGACCGAGGCAAAGGTAAGGCCAAGAGCAAGGATCAGGACGAGGGCCCCTCCATACAGAGGGGCAAAAAGAATAGAAAAGATCACTGTCGATCGGCCAACTCTGCGTTGGTCGCCATGGCTGATCACATGGGCAAGTAGCCCTAGCAGGGCCTTCTAGACCACTTCAACAAGCTCATGGAGAGCCCGTGCACCAACCATGCCTACCCCATCAAACACCTCTACAAGGACTACGAGTTCCTCAAGCGCCTTCTACGACAGGCCAGCGGGCCGAAGGAAGAAAAAGACGAAGAGGCAGCGGCCAGGAAAGGGGGCGTAGCAGGCAAGGATCCAGACAACTGAAGGTCAAGGTGATCTGATCGGACGCCTACCGACTGAAGGACAACAACAACAATCTCACCAACACTTGGAACAGCTATGTCGTTCTTCCCCTAAATTTTAGTCTTACCATTGTTTACTTAACGTTTGCTCCTATAAAAGCGCCCCGACCCGAACACTTTTGACCTAGGTCGCTCAGGGTCTCTATGGGGGTGCACTACCACCTCTCTTTTCATTTACTATCATATGATAAAACTCCTTCCTACCTGAACAAAAGGGTAGTTCATTCCTTTAAATTACCTTACGTAGCTTTGCTTTAAATATTTCGACCGATCGCACCCTGCCTCTACCTATGGTTATGGGTAGCTAAGCCTCATAGGCCATGCCCGGGCTCCTAAGGATGTAGCCTATGGGACGAACGGGCAAGTGCAAAAAAGAAAGAATAAAAAACAAAATTATGCTAAGATAAAACTAAGGAACAAATGGGACAAGCTTCCTCGAATGGAGTGATTCCATCACAAAAAACAAAACTGATTGTATTCATTAAGTACACAAGAACGTTTACACATGGCTCCCCCATGAACTTAACTTTTTACATCTCATAAACTGCTTATACTTTAAAAGCTATTGGGGCTACCTAGCGGCATCTGTTGTCGGTGCGACCGGCGAAGGCACGGGCTGCTCGCTCCCTGGCTGGACAACATTCAGCTCGGTTGAAGGCGAGACGACGTCCACTTCTGACCTAGGCTCCATGCCATCCATAGGCTGGGCGATTTCCTTCTGACGCAATCTTCCAGCCATGTCTTCACGGCAAGCATCCATCACCCACTACGCGGAGACTTGCTTGGCCAACAACTTTGCATGTGGCAGCAAGCTCTCCCTGAGCGACTAGATGTCCTCCATGCTACAGCTATCAGCATACCCACTATAGATGGTGGTGAAGTCCACGTCTAGGTGGTACGTCGCCACTGAAGTTAACACCCCCGACGCTATGTAGAATAGCCCATGGGTGATGAGGGCCCAGACCTCATCTGGAACCTTCGCTAGCTAGATGGCGGGCACGCTAGTACTTGGCACCAACCCGAAGACCTCCAAGATGACAAGTTGGGCAACAGTGCAGATATTGTCAAGTTCTCCCTCGAGAGCATGTCGCTCTTAAAGGGACTTGGCCAGTGAAAGGTCCTTGTGTGGTTTTGATAATTGAGTGACAACCTAGGTGGACTAATTGTGTTTATATGAGATACACATGTGATTAGTCCACATGTACATGTATGTGAGCAACATATGCCATGAAGGTGAAAATGGCTTGGAGATGTTGCAAAGCTCACACATGTGATGATGAAGGAGCTCATTGCAAATGAGACATGACATTGAGTCATGTGATCAAGGTGGAGAAGATCAAGACATGACTTGGCTTGATGGACCGGTTGCAAGCGTGAAGGGCAAGTCGGAGACTTTGGAGCAATGAATCACGTGGCGGTGAAGCTTAAGCAAGACTTGGCACCGATGGACAAAGGCAACGGTGAAAAGCAAGTGATGTCAAGATCGATGAACCAATATGATCACGTGATGATATGAAGTGGATCATATCATTGTTGATCATGATGGTGCATGTGTTGCATCAACATTGGAGGAGATGGAATGGAATGCGCAAGGCAAAGGTATAACCTAGGGCATTTCATTTCACCGGTCATAGGTGTGTAGAGAAGTTGATGACCGGGTTTAGGATAGATGGCCGTGCTATCAAGAGGGGCAAACTTGTTTGCATATCGGTCATCTAAGTGCCACTCGAGTGATCTAACTTTGCATCATCGCTAGGATTGAGTGGCGTGACAAGTTGAGTGGCTAATCCTTTAAAAAATGATTGTGAAAATGCTAACACACATACATATGGTGGTGTTGGCACATTTATAAAGAAGATGAAGTTGGAGTTGATGTGGATCAACTCGGTGATGGAACGGAGGTGAGAAGGGTTTGAAACTCCATCGGCAGAGTGTCCGCATGTAGAGTGCGGACAGTCCAACATTACCACCGGTGCACTAGATAGAAAAAGATAGGGTCTCATAGAGTGCACTGGATGCTGGTCATGTAGTGACCGGACGCTAGGTCCTGCGTTCGGTCAATGGCGACAGATAGCGTGCAGGCATCGGTCATCGACCGGATGCTAGCGTTAGAAGTGACCAGACACTGACTATGTGTGTCTGGTCAGGGTGACATGTGGTGACACAGGTAGAGCAGAAAGGCTAGAGAGTGACCGGATGCTGGTGCTACATCCGATCGCGATCGACCGGATGCGTCCGATCATGTTTGGTACCTTACTAGAAATGACCAGACGCTGGGGTTGCTGTGTCTAGTCAGTTCAAGCTGCTATGTCCGGTTGTCAGATGACCATTGAGATCAAGTGATCAGCATTCAAAGAAGGGGACATGTGGCGTGCATCGCACAATCGGACGACTGAGGGCCAGCGTCCGGTCGATCGGACCGGAGCGTCCGGTCGTCCTGACTTTTGCCCAGTGAAGGGGTAAAGGCTCTATTTATTTGTGGGGTTATAAATAGAAGCCATGGTCGGCCTTGGGCCGATAGCTTAGCACCCTCATGCCTATGTGGCTTGTGTAGGAGTGCTTGGATGCCCTCTAACTCACTTATGCTTGCAAGAGTGCGAATCGATTGCGAGTGAGTGTGATTCTAGTGCGTTGCATTGTGAGATTGCATCGAGTGGCACTAGGTGATCGAGTTGCAAGCCGGTGGTGCTTGTTACTCTTGAAGGTTACCACCTCTTAGATGGCTTGGTGGTGGTCTCTGTTGAAGCCCGCAAGAAGCTTGTGCGGTGCTCCAGAGAAGAGCTTTGTGAGGGGCATTATGCTCGCCCTGTGGGAGCCACAAAGAGCAACTCTAGTTGAGCGTGTCATTGAGCTACCCTTACTTTTGGGGTAGGTTCTTGTGGTGCCCGACGTGCGGGCTTGGCGGGTGATGCCAATTAGCCGCCGAACCACCAAGTGAGCGGTCGACACAATGGGGACATAGCGTGTTGGCAAGCACGTGAACCTCGGGAGAAAAATCATCGTGTCAACCTTGTTCTTCCCGTTGGTTTGCATCCTCGTTACACAAGCTTGTAATTATTTCATATACATTGTGCTTGTGTAGTTGCTCTTGTAACTAGTTAGCTTGTGTAGCTTACTAGTTACCTTCTTGCTTGTGTAGCATAGAAGTAGCTCCCTTGTGTGGCTAATTAGGTTTGTGTAACCTTGTTAGTTACTTTGCTTAGTTTGTGTAGCTAAGTATTTGCGCTCTCTAATTTGGCATTAGTTGCCTTGTTATTGAGCATTGCTAGTGAGCTTAGTTGGCTTTGTGCTTTTGCTTACTAGCATGTGTAGGAGCTCCCTTGTTACTTAAAGTACTAGTGGCATAGGTTTGTGTGACCTTGCTCCTAGAATTGGTTAGGTGAGCTCTAGCTAGCCCGGCACCTTTATTGCTTAATTAGTATCTTTGGAAGATGCTAGAGAACATAGATAGAGGGGTGTAGTCTTGGCTAGACCGATAGTTCAAATTCCGCACTTGTTTTGGTTAGCCGACGTGATTAATTTTAGAAAGGACTATTCACCGCCCCCTCTAGTTCGCCATCTCGACCCTATAGCCAGCACCTCCGCATTCTAGCCAAATGTTGCCTTGGCCGTCTCCAGGTCCCACTCTAATACTCCACCTTTCCGCCTAGCTCTGGAAGAAGGGCGACAAGCTCAAAAGCAAGCTAAAGGAAGAAACCAACATGATGAAAAATAGAAAAGGTACGTACCGAGGTGGGAGTTCTCGAGGATGGAGAGTCCCTCCACCTGCCGGGTCACCTGCTCGCATAGACAGGCGTTCACCTCCTCCATCCCCATCACCCAGTCCTGAAGCGCGAGCACTTCCTGGTTAGCCTCTGACCTGGCCTTCCACTCTAATGCCAGGGCGCTTCGCTTTGTCTCCAAGGTCTCCAGGGTACCTCGAAGCACCGCCTTGGTGTCCGCTAGGAACTTTCATAGCGTCGCCTCGATCTCTGTCTAGCGAGCCTTCAATGCCTTAAGCCCTCGCTCGGCGGTAGTCACCTACTCCGCTGCGAGCTGCTCCACCACCCATGCCTCGGTCACCTCTACCACCTGGTCCTAGGACTTGTGGCGGGCAGACTCTAGCTGGCGCTCAAACTCCACCATTCGGGCATGCTCCATTCAAAGGAAATGGGACTTGCGGTACGACATCTCCTCCAGACCCTGCAAAAACAAGATGCAAGCATGTTGAGGCAACTAACGAAAGACCAAGGGGTCAGGGACGAGCGCGAAAACCCACCGTCGCGGCACGGCGTAGGTCGACCTTGACCAACCGCTGGACGGACTTAACCTGCTCCTAGGCATCCTCAAGCTTCATCGATATCTTGGCGAGATCGAACTCCATGGTGAGTCCTCTCCCCCCAAGGATGTCCTAGAGCTGACACTCCTGTGAATCCCGAAGGACAAAATGAACCTTGGTTGGGTCCTCAAGATAGGGCCACTCAAAGTCAGTCTCCTCTAGCCTACTAGAGGGCCCAGCCCCTGACTAGACCATCGTCAGCTCCTACGACGGCACTGGTAGCTCCACCATGTGATCTGCTTTGTCATCGGAGGGGATCTCCACCACCTCTATTTCATGGGCCACCGATAGGCGTTTCGGCTCCGTCCCAGCCGCACCTCCCCCCGGCACCTCTAGCGCTGTCTGAGAAGGTGAGCCATGAAGCCCTCCACCTAGCAAGGCAGGGAGCCTAGTCTCCATCTCCTCTTCCACCATAGCCGGTGAGGGAGGGGCCGCAAGGGACACCTCTAATGTAGCCTCCACCATAACCACTAGGATCACCACCAACACCATCGCCGTCACTGCCGTACTAGCAACTGGCCCAAGGGGCACCACCCCTAGATGGGAAGGACCTACCACCACCACCCTACTCTCCTAGCCGCTCGCCACAACCCATTGCAAGGTGGGCCTCTAATCCTCCCGCATGGGAGTTGGGGCGATGCTCAGCCTTGACAACATCCGACCACTGTAAAAAAGGTATAGGTCAGTCATACTCCAAAAAAACTCAATAGCAAGATCGAAAAGAAACAAAAAAGGCATACAGGGATGTAATCGGTATGACTCTGAAGCCCTGACCCGACGGTGATGTGCCCATAGGGCAAGGACCGCTCCTAGGCCACGACCCACGCCCCCTTACTTCAGTCAGGGGTAGAGTCAACCCAACCGGCTCCTACCCAGCCCATGAATCACCACGAACTTTGGCTCGGGGCACACTGTTCGGAGCAACTAGCGGGGCATCCTCCCATTGTGAGTCATGCACTGGCGCTGGCCCCGATGACGTGCAGGTGCAAGCCTGCTCCTCTGACCACCTAGCCTATCCCGTCGTGCCCATGGTAGGTGGGGACAAGGCTGGTGACACCTCAGTAGGGCACAGTGAACACGTCTGCTTTGCCTCCCATTCGCCGATGGCATCCACGCTCGTGGCATGCTTCCTCAGCATGGGAACATCACCGCACCTCTCTACCACCTGCTCACCATTGGTGGACGTGGCCATAGGATCATGACACTCCATCGAGGTCATAATGACCTCCAAGCTTTTCTCCTCCTCGGAGAAGATCATGTCATCCCCCACCTCTGTGGGGTCCTCTGACTTGAGCTCTGACTCGATGTCGCTCCTATTTTCCCTAGCCCGCACGTACCGGGTGATCTCCTTCTCCTTATCATGCTTTCATCGAGCCTCCTCGGCTTTCTTCTTCTTCTTGGCATCCGCCGCCTCCTTCTAGGTGGCCTATCGAGCCATGCCCTTCGGCCCCTTCGGAAGGTGTGGCTACGACTTATAAACTCCAAGTCCCTACGAAACTGGTGGCCCAATCAAAAAAGTGGGAGAACAAAGGGGAAAAGAATACAAAGTAAAGAAAGGGGAGCATACCAGTTTGGACACCACCAAGGAGTTAAGAGGTCTGGGCTTTCCATCGACATTCTCCTTGGGCCTTAGCTACAGCACCTGGTCAAGGTGACTCCAGACCTCATCGTTCGGTAGCTCCTCTGACAACGCATGATCAGGGTTTGTTGGGCTGATGTACTTCCACATTGGTCGTGTCCTCTCTGCCAGCGGAGCAACCTAATGGCGGAAGAGGGTGTGGAACACCTGGACCCCGTCAAGGCCACGTCGCATGAGCTTCTAGAGCTCTGCCTCGATGATCTCCACCTTATGCTTTTGTCGACTGGTAGGACCCCACGACTAACTATCCAGCCGCTCTGGCCTCCTACCAGTGAAGGGAGGGAACGGTGCCTCCGTCGGGTTCCTGATGTAGAACCATTCCCCATGCCACCCACGATTGGAATCGCAGGGGATATACATGGGGTATGAGCCCCCATGCTTGGTTTCTTCTACAGGGCAAAGCCCCCCACCGGCATGGCCTCGGACGGATTCCCCACCGATAAAGTTTGCCTAGAGAACATCCACCAAAAGAAGTCCACGTGTAGCTCCATCCCAAGGAAGGCCTCGCACACGATGACGAAGCCGGCGATATGCAACACCCAAGTCGGATTGAGGTACTATAGCTCCAAACCCCACTCATTGAGGAGCCCGCGCAGGAACCAGTGCACGGGGTATCCTAGCCAGCGCTCGTGGAAGGCAAGGAAGAAAACCACCTCATCGGGATGAGGTTGCGGGAAATCCTCCCTCCCGGGAGCCCTTTAGTGCACCACCTCCTTCGGCAGCAGAAATCCCTTCTCGATGAAGGCCTCCAACACTGACTCCCTCACAACGGATGACCTCCAGCCCGACATTTCACTCTGGGTTCATGAATGGATTTGTGAGTTTTCTCCTCTTCCTCGCTCTCTCCCTTTTCTCTCCTAGGAACCGCCACGACACTCAGACACTCTTGGTGAGAAGGAAGGAAGAGAAGAGATGGCAGATGAGGAATAGGTGAAGGAACAGGGTGAAAGCCCTCTCCCTTCTCCTACTTAAAGAAAAGGGTGCAGCAGTTGGGGAAGGCACGACGATCGAGGAAAGGCAAAACGACGGGGGCAAAAAACCCTCTCCCTTTCCCATTTAATGCAGATGGGATACGATGGGACGTGCCCTGACCGATTAGACGCACTTTGCCCAATGGAACAATGCCTGATCAGGCGAGACATGGCCTAGGTATGGCCCACCACTACCACATGACCAGGCATGAAAAACAAAGCACCACCATGCGCAGGTGGCTCTCCGCCTCCCCAGGCGGGACTTGGAAAAACCCAAACAACAAGATCTCCACCAGGAGAGCCTATCGAGCTTCCTAAGTCAATCAAACGGCTCAAGAAACCACCTAGAGACAGGTAAGGAGCAAAGGGATGCCCCATGTAGGCCATGCTGACTCTATCACAAACGACGAGTGTTGGTCCCGGTCAGACATTTCTGATTGGAGCTCTTCAAACTCTATCACTCGAGTCATCAAGGTAACATTATTGACCCTCGCTCTTTCTTTATAAATCATTCATACATCCATACATGCATTCATTCCATACACCCACGCCCCCAGGATGATTTTACCCGAATCGCTCGAGGGCTCGAGAACTAAAGCATTGCGTATGCAGTCAAATGCATCACAATGCTCCGTGTTGCATCACGAAGCGGCAGTTGCCTCATTCAACATGAGCAACGACTGACCGGGGTTTGAAGGCCTACCCACCAAGGGCTTGAGGCCACCTTATGTCAAACAGAGCCTAGGGAGAAAATGCAGATGAGCCCCATGTGGCCATCGCCTAGTCTGCCCCGAAGCAGACAGGGTCATCTCAACCTTCTCGTTCGATCCTAAACCTCTACCAAACCCATAGAATCTCCATCGAGGGGAGGCCAGCAGGCCACCCAGGTCGATATCTGGAATGACCTAGGCATCTGCTGAGTTGCAGGTTAAGGAGCAGTAGAATGTCACAAGAGGGCTATGCCAACCCCATCATGAACAACAGACCCAGATTCCACTCGATCATACCCGTTAGCAAGCTCACCAAGCGCATCACTCGAGCCCGAGCAATCAAGGCAAGCGACAAAGCTCAGCCCCTCTGATTGTCAGAAACTAAGGACAGGGTAACGCACAAAAGTCAAATCGACCCCTACCAAGCCCAACGGGGCTCAGGGGCTCAAGATCCCTAAACTAAACTGCCTCGGCTGCGTAGGCTGCACCGACGCTAGGATCCACGAGCTTCGCCTCACCTGATCCCTAAACTAACTGCCTTAGCTGCGCGGGCTACATCGACGCTAGGATCCACGAGCTCCGCCTCGCCTGATCCCTAAACTAACTGCCTCGGCTGCGTAGGCTGCACCGACGCTAGGATCCACGAGCTCCACCTCGCTCGATCCCTAAAACTAACTACCTCAGCTACGCAGGCTGCACCGATACCAGGATCCACGAGCTTTGTCTCGCTCGATCCCTAAACTAACTGCCACGACTACGTGAGCTGCACCGATGCCAGGATCCACGAGCTTCGCCTCGTCCGATCCCTAAACTAACTGCCTCGACTACGTGGGCTGCACCGATGCCAGGATCCGCGAGCTCTGCCTCGCCCGATCCCTAAACTAACTGCCTCGGCTGTGCGGGCTACACTGACACCAGGATGACTCTATCTTGACTAAAATACACGCACACACACCCACTGACAAAGCCCCCCAGACTGAATCGCCCAGGGGCTCAGGAGCTACACCTGTAGGTGCGCTCACGCGCACCCACCATCAAGACAAAGATCCCCTAGACGATTCTACCCGAATCACCCAAGGGCTCGAAGGCTCCTGTCGGGTTCATAAACCCAGGGTCCCTCATGGACCGACCTCTCAACAAAGGCTTGGCCCAATAGACCACGTTGTGAACCAACACACAACTCATGGGCTGGCCCAAGTACCTAAAATGATAGGTCAGAAGGGCGATCCAATCTCTGACCGAAAGGCCTAGCCGAGAAGGAACGACGCCTGCTTTCAACTCTAGCCCGCCTCTCCGACCTGAGCGCTCGTTTTGATCTCCAGCCCACCTTTGGACGGCCTCTCCGATCGGAAGGCCTGGCTAAAACACCACTTTCGACTTTGACCTGCTTCTCCGACCGAGAATGTGTCGAACCTCTGCTTACAGCTCGTCTCCGACTGGAACAATCAGAGCCAACTAGGACCGACCAACCAGGGATGCCCGCTCGGTAGGGACCAGGAAATAGACGGAGAAAGTAAGACAGGGCGCACAAGTCAACCATAATACCAAGGATCGTACCCTGTACACCTATAGGACAGTACCCTACGACCTCCTTGGTATGACAGAACCCAAACAATGTTGTAGGTGCCGACATTTTCCCCTATAGTATTGTGGGCACCATCAACTCCCATACCAGACAAATACAGTAAGGCTCCCCCTATGTGCCTCTAAGGCATCGACAGTGTTGTGGGCACCGACATTTACCGTACCAGGCGAACATGGTAAAATCCCTTGCATGCCTCCAGGTATCAACAGTATGGTAGGCAGCGATGTCTGCCATACCTAAAGAAGACAACACAACCTCCCACGTGCATCTAACATTCAACAGTATTGTAGGCGCCTACCATCATCCTGTACCCGTCGGCATGGACAACAAGACTTAGTAGCATACGTACTCTCCACCTCTCACTTGTAAGGCCATTCCCTTCATCGATAAAAGGGGATGCGTTCTCTCCTAATAGATAAGTTGATTCAGATCGATCAATTTTACTAGTACATAGCAACAGAACCACCAGGTTCAAACTATAAGCATACGCTCGAACACTTAGCACATAGCGGGGCTCCCGTCACTCTCGGCCCTTCAGACCATAGTCCGACTGGACCTCTTGTACCTCCCATCTTTCTCCTTCTCGTTTGTAACCCCACTGCAAACTTTGAGCACCTGGGCTCAGGAATAAAGTCACCGACCGACTCAAACTGGACGTAGGGCATGTTGCCTGAACCAGTATAAACTCTATTTCATTAAGTGCTAGGCCACCTCCGATCACAATGTACAACAAAACTATAAATATTTACATGTTGGTCACTTTCTGCATTGACACCGACTGTGTTTGGGACTTAGAAACAATTCCTAAAAGAGCCAAGACAGTAGGCTATAAATGGGTCTACAAAACTAAACATGACTCCAAAGAAAATATAGAAATATTCAAAGCGCGACTTATGGCGAAAGGCTTCACTCAAAGAGAAGGTATAGATTATAATGAGATATTTTCTCCAGTCTCATATAAGGATTCTTTTAGAATCATAATGGCGCTTGTAGCACATTATGATTTAAAATTACATCAGATGAATGTAAAGACGACATTCCTAAATGGGGATCTAGAGGAAAATGTTTATATGGTACAATCGAAAGGCTTTGTTGTGGAAGGAAAAGAACGCATGGGATGCCGTCTGAAGAAATCTATTTACAGGTTAAAATAAGCTTTGAGACAGTGGTATTTGAAGTTTGATAGTACAATAAGAAAGTTTGGGTTTCAAGAAAATATAGAGGACAATTGCGTTTATGCAAAGTTCAAGAATGAGAAATACATTTTCCTAGTCTTGTATGTGGATGACATCTTGCTCGCTAGCAGTGATGTTAATCTACTACTAGAAACAAAGAAGTTCTTATCCTCAAAGTTTGATATGAAGGATCTCGGTGAAGCTTCGTTCGTCCTAGAAATAGAGATTCACCGAGATAGAGAAAATGAGGTTTTAGGATTATCACAAAAGGCATACTTAGAAAAAGTTCTAAAGAAATACAGTATATAAAATTATAAGTCTTCACCTGCTCCCATAGTCAAGGGCGACAGATATGAGAAATTTCAATGTCCCAGGAACCAATATAAGATCGATCAAATGAAGGTGGTCCATATAGTTCAGCTATCAAAAGTTTGCAGTATGCTCAAGTGTGTACTCGCTCTGACTTAGCATTTGTTACCGGGTTACTTGACAGATATCAGAGTAATCCAGAAATAGAACACTGGAAATTAGTAAAGAAAGTTTTGCGTTACCTGCAAGGTATGAAGGGTCTCATGCTAACATACAGAAGATCTGATTCCCTGCACATATAGGGGTATACAGATTCTGATTATGTGGGAGATGACAGAAAGTCCACGTCAGGATACATATTCACTCTCGTAGGAGGAGCTATATCGTGGAAAAGATCAAAGCAAACCGTCACTACATCGTCCATAATGTATGCTGAGTTTGTGGCATGTTATGAGGCCACAGGGCAGGTGAATTGGCTGAAGAAATTCATGCCCGGGTTGAAAGTGGTAGACGACATAAATAAACCACTCAAGTTATACCGCGATAATAATCCAACAATATGTTATGCTCACAACAATGTGTCAAGTAGTGCTGCCAAACACATTGACACAAAGTATTATGTTGTGAAAAATAAAGTCTGAGATCATATAATTAGTCTTGAGCATATAAGAATAGAAAAGATGCTTGCGGATCCGCTTACAAAAGGCTTACCACCTAGCATGTTCAGAGAACACTTAGCCGACATGGGTTTAAGGAAAAGCCTATGATTCCTGGATAATAATGGCCTAGTTGAGAATCTGTTTCAAGACAGAGAGGTGCATTGTAGCTGTTTAATCTAATGACAACTGACCGTAACGATGAGACACGCTCTATGCACTGATCTGTGATAGAATAGGAACAAGATAAAGTAAGTAAGTTAAGTTTAAGTCATAAGGTGAGATTAAGGGGAAGAAGGCGGCTGCTGCGTGCGTTAGGGTTCGTCGAAGCTCTGGCGAACCCTAGCACCATGGCGGGGCGGTTGTCAGCGGCGGGGGCGAGCACGATGAGGACGGGTCGAGGAGCGAGAGGTGCTTGACGACGAGGTCGACGCTCGCCGGCGGCAGGGAAGGAGGTGGAGGTGGGGGAGGAAGGGCGCCCGCGAGAGATAGACGAATGTCACGCCTTAACGTCCTCCTTTACCTTGTACATACAATAAATAAACACCTAAAATATCGTTTCTCTCTTCTAGCTCAAAAAAAAGGCTGAAATGTTTCTCACTGATCTTCGTATAAAAACTTAGCATAAATTTTACCAATTCTAACATAAAATGATATCAACTGTCATGTCCAAACGTGCCCTAAATATCAGTGGACATGGAAAAAGATCAAATGTGGCGAGCAGGTATGGTCGCGCGCACAAACGAAAAATTTTGTGTCTCGTACACCGGACAATATCCAAATAGGTCCGTGGAATCCGAGCCCACACAATCGGGACCGCGCGTTCCAGATCCGACGGCCCGAAGCGAGACGACTACCGCCGCGGGGAGAAGCAGTGTGCGGCCGCAGCCCGCAGGAGGCTAATAATTGGCGGCCCGGGTTTCGCCCTCTCTCACCCATCACCGCGAAGAACACAAAACACAAGTAGGGTTAGGAAGGCGACGCGGCGGCGGCGGCGGCGGCGGGCGGCGAGCGGCGAGCGGCGAGAGCGTGAGGAGGAGGAGGAGGAGGAGGAGGAGGAGGAGGAGGAGGGGTCGGCCATGACGGGGAAGGCGAAGCCGAAGAAGCACACGGCGAAGGAGATCGCCGAGAAGATCGCCGCGGCGACGACGAACCGCGGCGGCGGCAAGGCTGGGCAGGCGGACCGGCTGGGGCAGGACAAGGGTGGGCACGCGAAGCTGGCGTGCCCACTCTGCCGCATCCCGGCGCCCGACATCAAGTCTATGCAGATCCACCATGAGGCGCGCCACCCCAAGCTTCCCTTCGAGCCGGAGAAGCTCGTCAACCTGCACTCCTCCGCCCCCGCCGAGGCCACCACCTCCAAGCCCAAGCCCGGCGTCCGCGGCAGCCTCAAGAAGTAGCTTGCTGGCTGGCTTGCCTGCCTGCCTGCTTGGGGTAATTCCCTTCAATTTCAATCCCATCCACCGACCCGATCTATAAACAATCAAACTACCGACCTCTGGACTCCGGTCCGGTGGTGGCTGCCGCAGTCGGCCTGCGGTGTACTGTTAGTCTGCTGCTGCTTTTCGTTGTCATACTGCTGGTACATGTGTTATGTGATAGATGTGTCAACTATATCTCGTCGCCGGCAACTCTGGCATGTTTAAGTATGTGTTGCTGCTCCGTGATGCCAGCGACGGCTGCTAGTAATGTTAATGTCGATCGGGTCTCCTTGAACAATGGCGGAAATCTGTTGCTTGTTTACTTTCTTTTAATGGCAAGTAAAGTTTATTAATTGGGAATTCTTTTGTTCGCTGTTTAATACTGTCAGCTGAGGGTTACGGGTTTCATTTTCATGAGGCGGATCTTATCTTGTCATAGGTATAAATAATTCGTATTGTTGGATGTGCTCGGCTAGCCCAAATCTTCACCTGCTTTGCTTATGCCTTGGACTAGCGAGGAGAGTTACCTTTGTTTACGACTGGACAATTGTTAGGCCTAGTTGTTATTGGTTTGTGACTAGAAATGAAAGGCAGTTGTCTAGTTTGAGTCATATGCAAATGCTGGAGTTCGTTAGTGATTTCAGTTCCTCACCACATTGTTAAGTATATGTCTTGAGTTCATCGCTAGACTATGTTTAGTATTTTTGCATGGGTACTGGTTTCCTAGATCCCAACATCCAAAGTGCTGAAAGGCATTCATGAGAGATGAATAACGTAACGGATAACCAATTTTCCATGCACTCCCTCCCTCCTTTTATATTTTGAGGTAACCGACATAAAAGGCGGGAGGGAGTATCTTTTGTTTAAAATGCTGGAGTAACGCCATATTAATGACAGTCTTCCTGAGACAGTTGGCTGCCTGGCTGGCTCGCTTGCCTGTTTGGGTAATTCCCTTCGATTTCAATCCGATCCACCAACCTGATCTATAATGAATCAAACTACCGGCCTCCGGTCCGGTGGCGGCTGCCACAGTCGGCCTGCGGTGTACTGTTAGTCTGCTGCTGCTTTTCGTTGTTATACTGTTGATACATGTGTCATGTGATAGATGTGTCAACTATATATCAATCTCGTCGCCGGCAACTCTGGCATGTTTAACTGTGTGTCGCTGCTCTGATGCCGGTGACGGCTGCTAGTACTGTTGATGTTGATCGGGTCTCCTTGAACAATGGCAGAAATCTATTGCTTGTTTACTTTCATCTATCTAATGGCAAGTAAAGTTAATGAATTGGGAATTCTTTTGTTCGTTGTTTAATACTGTCAGCTGAGAGTTAAGGGTTTCATTTTCATGATGCAGATCTTATCTTGTCATAGTAGGTATAAATAATCGTATTGTTGGATAAGCTCGGCTAGCCCAAATCTTCAGCTGCTTTGCTTATGCCTTGGACGAGCGAGGAGGGTTGCCTTTGTTTACGACTGGACAATTGTTAGGGGCCTAGTTGTTAGGTTTATGTATTGTGACTAGAAATGAAAGGCATTTGTCTAGTTTGAGTCATATGCAAATGCTGGAGTTCGTTACTGATTTCAGTTCCTCTTCACATGGTTAAGTATATGTCTTGAGTTCGTTGCTAGACTAAGTTTACTATTTTTGCATGGGTACTAGTTTCCTAGATCCCAACTTCCAAAGTGCTGAAAGGCATTCATGAGAGATGAGTAACGTAATGGATAAGCAATTAACCATGTACTCCCACCCTCCTTTTATATTTTGAGCTAACCGCCGCTAACCGACATAAAAGGCGGGAGGGAGTATCTTTTGTTTAAAATGCTGGAGTGACGCCATATTAATGACTATGCTAATTATTTGTTGTTGTCTTCCTGAGAGAATTGTTTGCTCACGAGTATAAGCAGCACTTCTGACAATATTGCATCACCAGACTGTCATTTGAAGTTGGATGTGTCGTTTCAGCGATGTACAGATTTTAGGGTCTTCCAAGCCTCAAGCTTACAATTACCCCCTCAATGTAACTGAACATTTATTTATTTGCTTGGTAACTTTAGTGCTTCCGTGATTGATTACTTGTATACTACTTCATACCAGCAAGCATAACCTTCTGTAAAGTGAACCATTCAATTTTAGGTAATAATGCAATAGTATGGTTAGTGGTGTTTGAGGCTTTGGGGTATGACAGCACTTGCCATCTTTTTTCTTTTTGGATGGTGTTTGCTGCTGCCTGCTAGGCGTGTCCGGGAACACATGGTTGAAGCAATTTAACTTATCCTTTTAAAGCGATGTACCTATTTAAGGTCTTCCTAGTCCCAAGCTTACAGTACCCTCTCAATGTAACAACATATTCATATGCTTGGTAACTTGACTGCTTACCGCTGTCAGGATTGCTTGTACTGTTACACTACTTCATCCCAGCAAACATTTTGTAAAGCTGAACATTCAAAATTAGGTAACAGTACTATATATTATGATTAATGATGTTTGAAGCATTTTTTGGGGGGCGTTGGGGGGGTAAGAGCTCTTGCAATCTTTTATTTTGTTGGATTGGATGTCATGAATTTGTCACCAAATACTGTTTGTTGACTCGCGGTTGAAGCAATTTAAGTTACCCAGTTTTATTTGCTTTGAACGCTATACTTAAACTATGTTCTTTGTTGAAAATCTGATACATGGCCGTTGGATCCAGCAACCAATCGTTCTAAAATATGATACATGGTCTTTGGAGTATCATTTATCGTTGTTTTTTAGTGGTTCAATTCTGTCGTCACAGAACACTTGTTCACCTGCTTTGTCTATGCCCTTGGACTAGTTAGGAGAATTGCCTCTGTTTACAAATGGATAATTGATAGGCCTACCTGATCTTATGGTTTTTTTTTTGTACCTTCATCACCTTAAAAAACAAATCATCTTGTATTGTGTTTGTGTGCCACCATGCTTCTATTGCTACTAGAACTCTAGAAGTTTTTTTGTGTTGTTTGTTTGTTTGGGTGGGTGGGGTGGGTGGGGGGAGGGCGGAGTTGCAGTCATACATGTCTTTAGCCTGTTCGCTTAGTCATAAACGATTGTAGATTATAAGCCAGAACATTATTTTTCTCTCACACCAAACCAGCCAGCAGTAATAATTCACGATCGTTTCAGCTGAAACGAATAGGCTGCTTGAATTTGCTGTTTAGCCAAACATTGCACAAGTAAGCCTAACATGATCCTTTGAATACAAAGCCCCACACGATGTTCTGAAGTGCATTCATAGGAGACAGAATACCGTATCCAGTGTATCTTTTGTCTAAGTTTTTTAGTATGCCATATATGCAGATAAATATGCGCCATGATGTGTAGTTTCGACTTCGCTTGGGATAATTGTTTGCTCAGAGTAAAGATTACTGCATTTGATATTATTGCATCACCAGAGTGGAAAATGTGTGAACATTTTATCCATGTTTAGTATCCTCTGTCCTACATTAATTCGGTCCAAGTGTGCTGAAACTCGGGTGAATTTTGCCCATCTCGGCGGGCCCAAATTGAAACAACATTGAGACGCCAAAAATATCTGTCAAATTTGAATTTTTATTGGAGCCTAATGCCCAAAGAAGCTTTTAAATCCCCCCTTGGTATAAAAGTGCAAGCCTATCAAATTGTAATCTGTTCAACGCCCGTCTTTACGCTCTATTTGAACTTTTCAGCCATAATGTTCCTTATGATTAATCTACAAAATAAGATCCCACATGATTAGGTTCTAATGAAGAAAAAATGATTACATGTGGATCCTAAACGTTATACAAACAATTGTGACTATATGTTATACAAACAATTGTGACAAGATTAGTTTTGGCTATCTCCAGATAAAGTTAACCTAACATTTTTTTTTTGCCTCTGCCGATTAAATATGACTTACCAATTGTGGCACAAACAAAACATACCCCTATGAGACGACTAGACAGCCTCACTCTAGCACAACCCGCAACCCATGGTCCCACACACCTCACAACATGTTGTCATACGTAAGGGATAACCTAGGGCGTTCTTCTAGGTACGTGTTGATGCTAAAAATCAACACAGAAGTCATTGATGACTAATCTAATCTAAATAAATATGTTATTTTACTTGTTTCCCGCTGGCAAAAGTTTAGCCCTGTCATATCGATTCTTTGATACCAATTAGAAGTATTAAACATAGGCTAATTACAAAATTAATTACACAGATTAAGGCTAATTTGCGAGACGAATCTATTAAGTCTAATTAGTCCATGATTTGACAATGTGGTGATCGTCCAGCACTGGCTGCACGCCGGAGAACCTGACCCGTTCTATGACCCGCTCAACGACTACGTTATACTCCCAACACTCTACGACATCAAGAAGTATTGTGAGAAACATGAGGATGTCACGTCAGTTACGGAGGACTGGGAGATCATCTCCCAGACCGACGATAAGACCATGAGGCCAGGTGAGCTTCCTCCTATGGTCAGTACACTGACCACAAGTCGGGAGGGCAAGGAGGGCGCACTGGAAGACGCGCAGGCCACCGTGGTCGTTCACCCGGAGAAAGAAGGGTGGCAGCATGTGGAAGTTAGGGCTGTGGGTGTCAGCCATGGTGGCTAAGCCGGAGGAACCACGTTGGTTGTCTATCTAGCAGCTAAAACCTCTGGGCACGCACCGTAAAATTGGATGTACATATGGTTGTGACCTCTCTAGGAAATCTGTGTTTAGAACTATATAAATGTTCACGCTGGTTGTAAAAATGTTCAGAACAGAAAAATGTTCAAGCAAAAAGATTCAACGCTAGGGTTCGAACCCAGGCCTTTGAGCTAAGTCGCGTGCGTACTAACCAGCTAAACCGCAATGACGTTTTTGCATGTTCCTCAGGACAATTATACTTGTTTCATTTCAAACGCCAAGATCTATAGGGTAACAGCTCGACGCCAAGATCTACGGCGCCAGGTCACCGCCACGTCCGACGTCTCGCCAAGACCTTGGCGCCATTGGCCATGGCGGCGAGATGTGTTTCCGCGGCGTCAAAAGCCATGGCGCCGGGGTCAGGGTCCATAAATGAAAATCAAACCACAACAGTCTATTTGTGAATATTTTTTTAAAAAAGGCTGAAAAATAAAAAATTCTGTCGGCGTGGCCGGGGTCTGTTGGATCAGCGCGTGATAAATGCTGGTGTCCTCTACCTTGCTGTGCGTTGTCTGTATGTGTGCTGAGGGCATGCACTGCGCTTGCTATGCGAGATGCTGCTGGATGAGTGTATGAGCTGCTGATACTTGCTGTTGCCCAAGCGTGATGAAGAAGGAGATGGGAGGTGGGGCCCACGATGTCGCGGTGGTGCGCGCGCACTGTGGTCGGCGAGGGGGTCTGGGCACGGGTGGGCCGCGGCGGTAGTGGCGGGGCCGGTGCACGCAGGCGCTGTCGGGCGAGGGCGAGCGGAGCGCACGCGAGTGAGAGAGGTGGGGGACAGTTAGAGATATTCAAATGGTGGCGTGCAGAGTAAGGGCCTGTTCGGCAGGACTGAAAAATACTGTTCCGGCTGATTGTTGTGAGAGAAAAATACTGTTCTGGCAGGACGTGAACAGTGATTCTGTGAGAGGAAAAACAAGCCAGCCGGCTGGCTTTAAGCCAGCCGAACACGCTCTAAGAGTGCAAAGAGAGGTGCAGCTCTGATGGCTTTGAGATGTGTGTGAGTTGAGGAGGATAGAAATAGAGCTCATATGACTTTAGTTTTCAAAGTAGATTTTGAAAATATTTTTAACCGAGTGATTTTAAGATTTGAATTTTCGGGATGCTACATCGGAGCTGGTCAATTCCATCCCTCGGGGTGGAAGCCAACGGCGTGCGAGCACCACCACCACCACCAGCGCAACCAGCATCAGGCTTGGCTCGTCCAGGCGGGCAGGGCGCGCGACGGGCGGAGCGAGCACCACCAGCACCGGCACCCGCGCCAGCGGTGGCGCGCGAGCACCAGCACCCGCATTGGCTCGGCCAGTCGAGCGACGAGCGCAATGGGCTGAAGCGAGCGGCACGGGATGTGGCACGCCACGGAAGAAGCGCGACAGCAGCGAGGCGGAGTGGACGCCCAGCGTCGAGATGGGACGGAGGTCCGCGTCCTATCATTATCGATAATATATATTGATGGATTTACAGAATACGAGGAGATGTTTGCCCCGTTCGCTGGTCTGAAACTTGGCTGAAACTGGCTGAATTGTTGTGAGAGAAAAATACTGTTCCGGCTAAAAAAAAGACCGAACAAGCTGAATATGGGGTAAGCCGAACGGGGCCGTTCTCCGGCTACCCGCGCGCCGTTAATTGCAGCCAGGAAGACTAATCTGGCACAAGAACGCATACGCGTTCCGTTTTCAGCCCTCACAATTGTTCGGAATCCAACAAGATAGCAGTAGCATTGCTACTGGCGATGAAAACGGACGGAAAAATCTTATTTCTACTTCCATTTCTATATATTTTTTTGTGGGAACGGGATCGTGTTAGGAAAATACAGGTTCGAAAATAGAATCGGAATATGATCGGAAATTCAACAGAAACGGTCGGAAGCCGAGAACTTAAGTAGGAATACCGCACATCGTTCTTTATGCTCGTATACATGGGGCATAATTTTGGTTAGCGTGAACAAATTATAGCATTAATACGCATAGTTTTGGTAAGACATAAATGCAATCCAACATGAAAATAAACTAGTTAATTTAATATATCTTTGTCATAACTGTAGAACATGTATCTATGTACACAATAGTTTTTGTCGCCCTTACTAGTAAGGCTGCACAGATGAATATTGGGCCTTATTTCTGGCCGCATATGTATAAAGTAATAAAGTATAAATAGGTAGGTATATGTACTTAACTTGGGCCTGTGCCCGTAGATGTAGACTACAAGGCCACTAGCAGGAACACCAAGTACGAATGTACGATACTTGCACTTACTGCTGCCGAGCTGTCAAGTAGAGAGCAGGATTGCCATGGGCCATCACGCTTGTGGATTGGACTGTATTGTACAAGGTTTATGGGCCAAGATGAAATCCGGTAAAATCAAAAAAAAAAAAACGGTAAAATTCCGGCTAAATATGGAATTCCAAAAATACGGGCAGAAAGACACATTTCCCGTTTTAGTTCCAATTCCGAACACCTCCGTTCTGCATTCCGTACTGTTTCCAGATTTTCCTGAAAATACGGAAACGGACGGGTCAAATGTAGAATAATACCGAGGTTTATGATTACTTTCTTCTTGTCTTGGGATAAATTTGATTCACATCTTATTCAGAAGTACAGTACTCAATGAACAGAAAACCGCAGACCCACATTTTATTAATTAATGAACGGCAGGGACGGGCAGACAAGGATAGCTACAGCCAAAGCAACTGAACGAGGCTAGCAGCCCGTGCCATCACATGCTCTCATTCCAATCCAAAAAAAAAAAAAAGAAACATCAAAGTGTGCAAGAAAGAATCAATAAAAAATATGTATGAGTACATGATGTAAGATGCGTGTTCTTACAAAGTCTGAGGTTCAATAAAGTTTTCTGCAAGGAGAAACAAAAAAAAAAAAATCAGCATACAATTGGGTCCGAGCCAACTGTTCACCTAGACCTGCATCGGGCTGATTTTTTTTTTTTTTTTGGTTTCTCCTCCAATAAAACTTTGTTGGACCTCAATTTTTGTTTTTGAGATTGTGTGGACCACAGTGTTTGTGTTTGTAATAAGGAACAACTATATGCATTAGTCGATATATAAGCTGGGATATTAACATATTCCCTTTTCTAAAAAAAAATGTACCCACACATATTTTCTTTTGATTTCTTCATGCATATTTTTTTTTGAAATGTAAGCATGTAATGCTCTATATTTTCTTTTGATTTTTTTTTGTAATGGTATGAGAGCACGGGATACCACTGTGAGCACCATGTATCTATTTTTTGAAATGAACCGACAAGAGAGCTGCCGGCTATATTAAAAAGAAGGAACGCCCGAACAAGCACTGTGCAACCACTTTAAAAAATAACAAACACAAAGAGCGAAAGAGGAAAAAAATAACCTCCACTAGGGGAGGTGCCGATCAAAACTGCAAACGGCGGTGACTCACAATAGTAGCTAGGTGCTTTGCTCCCGCCATGATCCACACTCTCACCTCTTCCTTGATTTTCTGAAGCACTGCAAGGTTTGTGGATTCCACGTGTTGGAAAACTCTTGCATTTCTTTCCTTCCAAACCTCCCAACAAACTAGGATGATGATCGAGCAGAGTTCTCTCCCGCTTGCACTTGGCGCAGCTGATATAGCCGTCCACCACTTCTCAAGTGTCTCTCTAGGTGGCCAGGTATTCAGGTGCAAATTAGGTGTTGCCGTCCAGGCGGCGATTTCACTCCACAAACGCTTCGTGAACCTACAGTCTTTGAAGAGGTGCAGACCCGATTCTGCATGTATCTTACAAAGTGGACAGATCCTTTGATTTGGCCAGTTCCGGGCTTCCAATATGTGAGAGGTCCATGTTCGGTTATGAATGGCAAGCCAACTAAAGAATTTACATTTAGGCGGCACCCACAGTTTCCATATAATGGTTTCAAAGTCGTTGCGTGTTACGCCTATGAACTGGGCGTGGTAAGCCCACGAAGCGGAATATTCTCCATTTTCCTCAAATTTCCATGTAAGGGCATCTGGTGTACCCGTTCTCAACAGGATGCGCCTAGTCTCTCGCCATAAACATATTTACTCGATAAAATGTTGGGCAGAGAAGCTTGGATGCCGAAGGTTGATGTCGTGTATCCAATTGTTGGCAAGTAGAGGTAGGTGCAGCGTTCTGTTTTTTCTCTTGGAGATGGAGAAGAGGTGTGGTGCTACATCATAGGGTCGTTGGCCGTTTAGCCATGCACTCTTCCAGAACGACGCCCTTTCCCCATCTCCAATTGTGAGCCTTGTAGACGCTGCAAAGAGGAGCTTGTCTACCTTGTTGCAGGGTGTTTCTTCTCCATCCCATGGTCTATCAGTATTAGTTGACCAACCTCGCCACAACCATCGCAACCTGAGGGCCCTAGCAAACTTCCGAAGGTGGAGGATGCTTAAGCCTCAAGAGTATTTGGGTCTTACGGATCGGGGCCAGTTCACCTTGCACTTCCCTCCAGTTATCGCCTCGGCTCCCGCCCAAAGGAATTTCTTCCTTTGTCGATCAATGTCTTTGAGTGTTTCCTTTGGGGCACGCAATGAAGTGAGGAAGTACACCGCCTGCGAGGTGAGGACCGCTTTAACCAAGGTCAAGCGGCCTGCCGGGTTGATTTGACGCCCGTTCCAGATGGTGAGCTTGCTGATCGCTTTGTCCACCAATGGTTGGAAGTCCACTCGTTTTAGGCGTTTAACCGTTAACGGCAATCCAAGATATTTGATGGGGAAGCGTGAGACCTCCGTAGGAGAGCCAGCCATAATGTTATTTAGATTCAATCCTTCTCAGCGAATAGGGATGATTGTTAATTTCTGGAAATTTGTTTTTAGCCCTGAAGCCTCGCCGAAAAAAGTGAGGAGGTCGGCCAACGCTAAGTCGCTAACATGTCCTCCCTTGTTGGCTTGACAAAAATTGCCGTATCATCCGCGTACATCGACACTCTGAGTTAAGTCGTGCGTCGTGCTCCCCCTCAGCTTGGACAGATAGTCTTTTTCTGTTGCTAGTTCAAGTAACTTTTGCAAGGGATCCATAGCTATGACGAATAGCAAAGGCGAGAGAGGATCTCCTTGCCGCAGCTCTCTGCCATGCTTGATCGGCGCGTTTGGGACGCCGTTCAGCAGCACCCTCGTGGAAGAGGTGTATAGGAGCGCAGCAATCCAGTCTTGCCATCGACGGGGGAAGCCTAATATATGTAGCAGGTTAAGTAGATATTCCCATCTCATCGAGTCGAATGCTTTTGTGATGTCAAGCTTGAGGAAGAGAGTTGGCAGCTTGGAATTGTGGTATCTTCTTGCTGCGTTGCGGACAGACATGAAATTGTCATGTATGCTTCTTTTTTTTTATGAAAGCACTTTGCGCTGTGAAAATGATGGAGCTCATCCGTGGCGCTAGACGTAGTGCCAACAGCTTGGCGATGATTTTGGTGAAAGAATGGATCAAGCTAATAGGTCGGAAATCAGTAATGGACTCGGCGCCTTCTTTTTTAGGAATTAAGACCACATTGGCGGAGTTTAGGATGTCCAGGTTGCCTATCCGCAATGAGTAGAATGCATTTGCGGCCTTGATAACATCAGCCTTAATGATATCCCAACAGGATTTAAAGAAGATCCCAGTGTATCCGTCTGGCCCTGGTGCTTTGTCCGACGGCATTTGGTGAACGGCGTGCTTTATTTCCTCCTCGGAGAACGGCACCTCAAGTTCACTCAGATCATGTGTCGGCAGCTGCAGTGCCTCCCAATTGATGTCAACCTGCCGCCGAGGTGGGTGTCTCATGAAGTCTGAAAAATGTTCTTGTATCACACGAGCTTTGTCATCATGGTTTATTGCCCAACCCTGGCCGTTCCTTAGCCGCTGGATATAATTTTTCCTTCTTCTCGTATTGACTTTTCGATGGAAGAATTTTGTGTTAGCATCACCTAATTTGATGGTCGACAGTCTGGATGCTTGTTTGCATCTTGCTCTTTCAATCACAGCTAGGCCGAGCACTCTTTTCTTGAGGTTTGACCATAGAAGTTGTTCAGCAGGCGTCTATTCTCTATTTTCTTGGGCAATGTCGAGCCTTAGGATCACCTCTTGCGCCATGAAGAATAGTTTTTTAGCATCCGAACTCCATGTTTTTAGCTTTTGCGAAGTGTAGAGCAGCTTGTGGTACAGGACGTGAAATGGCTCATGGTGGGAGGTCGGAGGCACACGCTTGACAACTTCTTTGAACCCAGGAAGGTTGACCCAATAATTTTCAAATTTGAACGTATTAGGTCTTCTAGGCCCCGATTGGTTTGATAGTAGCAGCGGGCAATGGTCGGAGAGTGAAGTTGATAATGCATTCCAGAACGTGGTTGATAAAAGTAGCGTCCCATTCTGCATTACAGAAGCGGTCAAGTTTTGTCAGTGTGGGCCGTTGTCGCTCGTTGCTCCACGTAAACTTCCGGTTTTGTAGGCTAATCTCTGAGAGATCACATTCATCTAGCGCTTCACGGAAGTGCCGCATGAGGCGTGGGCTCAGGTTTCTATTGTTTTTGTCCGAGGCTCTATAAATGAGGTTGAAGTCGCCCGTGATTAGCCAACGCACGCCCGACGCTGGCTTTAGCCATTTTAGTTCTTCTAGGAAGCGTAATTTGTCACCACGTCGCGATGGTCCATACACCACCGTCAGCCTGAAGGCAACGCCGGAATCCTTCAGGTGGACGCTCGCCGAGATGTGGAACTCTCCAATGACAATGTCGCTGCAGCTTATCCGGCATCCATTCGAAAGGATGAGAATGCCTCCCCTCGTTTGTGATGGGCCCGCTGCCGGTTTGTAAGCAAACTCGCGCATCCGATAGCCACCAAGGTATGCGGCGTCGTATTTGCAAATTTGGTGCAGCTTAGTTTCTTGTAGACAAGCTATGCTGCAGGATGTTGCAGCCAAGATTTGATGGACGGCAGTCTCGTCGGGCCTGCTGATTTAGCCCGCGGACGTTCCAGTATAACAGGTCTAAACTTTGTGCACACATTGTCTAAGGGGAAGCGCAAGGGTGTGCTGAAACCTGGCCGTGGGCAGCAGCAGCACCGCATCTGAAAAAATGCCGCCAGGGACTGATTGCAGCAAAAGCATACTGAACGTGATCTTACTGGAGGTCAGCAACATCAAGTTTGTTTAAATGTAGACTAGCAGCAGCACAAATCTGAACGTGATCTTACTAGCTGAAGGCTGACATGCAGCGATTACACATACTGGAGCCAAATTTTGTAAAGTAATCTGCCACTCTCTCTTTCTACGCGCGGCAGGGGCAGGCGTCGAAAGGGCTCCCCTGCTGTTGTACTATAGCCGCTGCAGGAGCAGATGCCGAAAGGCTCCCCTGCCGCACTATAGCCATAGCAGGGACAAGCGTTAAAGTCTGCCCTGCTGTCACATCTATTCATTGTAGCAGCCTGACAGCCTGGCATATGTGTACTAGGATTAAATGGGTAGAATTATATATATAGCTTCCCACTGCAACTTAGCAAAGTGAGAGAGTTTAGTTTTGCCATCTCCTCTGTAGAGCTCCGGCCAACGCTGGTGCTTGTATTGCGTGTGTGCGCACTCTGTTCTCCCTCCCTCTTCTACCTCCAGCCGTAGTGTGTGTGCGAGAACACCGGTGAGCGGTCGGCTCTTCCGTGCGGGAGATCTCGGGACCAACAAGGTATCAGAGCCGTACAAGCGTCGTCACCGGACTAACCGCTGGCGATGACGAATAGTTTGGAGATGGGCAACAGCAGCGACGCTGCTGTGGCTGCCCAGCCACGACAGGAGGTTGTCGTGCGCACGGTGCGGGAGGTCAGCGGCACCAGTTGGCCGACACTGACTCGCACCAACTATGGCGAGTGGGCGGTGACTATGAAGGTCAAGCTCAGAGCCCGATGGCTCTGGAATGCCATTGACAAGGGCACCAACAACGAAGAAGACGGCATGTCAGCGTTGGAGGCTATCCTCACTGTTGTACCAGCGGAGTATAGGGAGCCGTTGGGGTGAAGAACTCTGTTAAGGAGGCGTGGGAGACCATTTCAGCGATGCGCGTCGGCTCTAACCGCACAAAGAAGACGATGGCCCAGCTGCTGAAGTAGGAGTACGCTAACCTCAAGTTCAACGATGGTGAGTCGGTGGAGAACTTCTCCCTCCGCTTGCAGTCGCTCATTAGCAAGCTGAGGAGCCACGACGTCACCATCGACGAAGAAGAGGCGGTCTCCAAGTACCTCTACTCCGTGCCGGTGAAGTACATCCAGATCGCTCTCTCCATAGAGACGATGCTGGACTTATCCACCCTCACCATTGAGGATGTGACAGGCCATCTACGGACGATGGATGAGCGCATAGAGCAGGTCACAACAACAACGGACAGCGGCAAGCTGCTGCTGACAAAGAAGGAGTGGGGTACCTGGATGAAGGAGAAGAAGTCTGGGAAAGCCTCCTCCGGCCGCGGTGGAAATGGCAAGCGTCGAAGCAAAGCTTCTTTGGAGAAGAAGAAGAAGGTCGACCCCAATGCCTGCCGGCGCTGCGAGAAGACGGACCATTAGGCAAAGGAGTGCCCAAATCAAAAGCAGGAGAAGAAGGTTGATGCTCATTTAGCACAGGCTGATGAGGATGATGAGGCCACTCTTCTAATGACGACGTTCTATGCACTGCACGACGTTGAGGCCAAAGAGAAGGGAGAGGTGATGGCGGTGGAAGGGCACGGCAAGGCTCTGAAGACTGTCAACCTCGACAAACTGCACGCCCAAGTCCACCTCAGACGTGTGGGCGGCGAGTAGGAGCAGCGGTGGTACCTGGACTCTGGCACCAGCAACCACATGATGGGCTCGACGGCAATGTGACCGGCACGGTGAAGTTCGGTGATGGCTCAAGGGTGACGATCCGAGGGCGTGGCACCATCATCTTCAGGTGCCAGAACTATGAGCACCATGTGCAGACAGATGTATATTATATCCCGCAGCTACGTTAAAGCATCATCAGCATAGGGCAGCTGGATGAGCGTGGCAGCAAGGTACTGATCAAGGACGGCGTCCTCAGGATCAGAGACCGAGAGCAGCGACTTCTTACCAAGGTGAAGAAATCCCAGAACCAGCTGTATCTGCTCAACTTAAAAGTGGAGCAGTCGGTGTGCCTGGCAGCATGACACACCGAGGAGCCATGGCTGTGGAATGCCCGGTTCGGCCATCTCAGCTTCGACGTGCTCGGTCAACTAGAGAAGATGGTCTGAGGGCTACCCCACATCAAGCACGCAGGTGAGCTGTGTGATAGCTACCTGGCCAGAAAGCAGAGGAGGCTACCGTTCCCAAAGGCGGCCAAGTATCGCGTGACGGACACTCTCGAGCTTGTCCACGACGATCTCTATGGGTCAATCACGCCAGCCACAAATGGTGGTCGGTGGTACTTCCTCCTACTCATGGATGGTTGTAGTCGCTATATGTCGCTGCAACTCCTTACAAGTAAGGACGAGGCGACTGAGGCGATCAAGAAGTTCAAGGCGCACGTGGAGGCAGAGAGCGATAAAAAGCTGCACGTGCTGCGGACTGATCGCGGCGGCGAATTCACTTCGGCGGAGTTCGCTGCGTGCTGCATGGAACAGGGTGTGGTGCGACACCACACCACAACGTACTCACCACAACAAAATGGCATGGTGGAGTGACGGAACCAGACAGTGGTCGGCATGGCTCGAACCATGATGAAGGCCAAAAGCATGCCGGCAAAGTTTTGGGGAGAGGCGGTGACCACAGTGGTGTTTATCCTCAACCGCGCGCCCACTAAGGCCCTGAAGGGCGTGATGCCATTCAAAGCTTGGTATAGGCGCAAGATGAGCGTGTTCTTCCTCCATACATTCAGCTGCATTGGCCATGTCAGGAAGATGAAGTCGGCCCTCACCAAGCTGGAGGACATGAGCACACCAATGGTGCTCCTAGGCTATGAGGAAGGTACCAAGGTGTACCGACTCTATGACCCACGCAGAGGCAAGGTGGTTGTCTCCCACGACTTCGTGTTCGATGAGAAGGTAGCCTAGGACTAGGACAGTTCGGGCACGAGGGAAGCTAGTGGCTTCACCAGCACATTCGTCGTTGAGCACTTGGTCATCCACGGTGGTGGAGACGCTGGAGAGGAGGTGCCGACCACTCCAGCAACAGAGCTGAGCACTCCTGGGACGATGCCGAGCACTCTAGGAGTGGTGCCAAGCGGTCCTACAGTTGTGCCAACCACTTTAGGATACGTGTCGAATGCTCCCATAGTGGTGCCGAGCGGTCTTGTGGTGGTGCTGACCACTCCAGGATGGGTGCCGAACGCTCCCATAGCAAAGCTAAGAGGTCTTGCAGTGATGTCGACCACTCTAAGACTGCTGCCGAGCACTCCTACAGTGGTGTCAACCACTCCAGGAGTGGTGACTAGCGGTACAGGAGTAGTGCCAAGCACTACAGCGGGGTGCCGAGCACTCCAGGTGCTGTGCCGACCACTCTGATGAAATAGAGGACTCCATCGACGTTGATCAAGTTCACCTCACCTCCAAGCGACATCACCGAGTTCGTGGATGCCTTACACGATGGTGAGGAGGTGCGGTTTCATAGGCTGGACGACATCGTCGGTGGCATAGGGTCCTTAAGCCTAGCGGGTTTGCTGCTCAATGACCCAGAGCTACTTCTTGTTAGTGCAGAGGAATCACCCACGTTTGCGCTGGCCGAGCGTGATGAAAATTGGCGACGGGCGATGCTGGAGGAGATGAAGGCGATCGAGGAAAATAAGACTTGGGAGCTCATCGATCCACCTCCACGATGTCGTTCGATTGGCCTGAAGTGGGTATACAAGGTCAAGCGGGACGAGCGCAACGCCATTGTCAAGCACAAGGCATGCCTCATCGCCCAAGGCTTTGTCTAGCACGAGGGCATCGACTTCGAGGAAGTCTCTACATTGGTAGTGGGCATAGAGTTTATCCGACTGCTGCTGGCTTTGGCAGCAGCGAAGGACTGGCGCGTCCATCACCTGGACCTAAAATCAGCCTTCCTCAACGGCGAGCTGGTCGAGACAGTCTTCCTCAGGCAACCTTTGGGTTTCACCATCAAGGGAGCGGAGCATAGGGAGCTTCGATTGCGCAAGGCGCTCTATGTGCTGCCAGCGTGGAACGCCAAGCTTGACGCCACACTGGGCGAGCTTGGGTTCACGCGGTGCGCAACCGAGCACGAGCTCTACATGCGGTGACATGGGAAGGAGGAGCTCATCGTCGGTGTGTATGTGGACGACTTGATCGTCACCGACGCGCGTGTGGAGGACATCGATAGCTTCAAGCATGAGATGGCGGCTCATTTTCGAATGAGCAATCTCGGCGTGCTCTCCTATTACTTCAGCATTGAGGTGAGATAGGGGAAGGAGATGCTCACGCTTGGTCAGAGCGTGTACGCCTCGAAGCTATAGGAGTGGAGCGGTATGGCTAAGTGCAAGCTGTGCATGACTCCGATGGAGGAGCAGCTAAAGCTAATGAAGGCTAGTGCCATGGCGAAGGTAGATGGAACACTCTATCGGAGCATCATCGGCAGTCTACACTACCTAGTCCACACAAGACCGGACAATGCGTTTGTCGTGGGCTACGTCAACCGCTTCATGGAGGATCCCTGAGAGGATCACTGGGCCACGGTGAAGCAGCAGCTGCGCTACATGAAGGAGATAGTGGATCAGGTGATCATCTTCCCCAAGACCATCGAAAGTGAGTTGTAGCTCACTGTGTTCAGTGATGCAGACATGACGGGGGACATCGACGGACGGCGGAGAACCTCTAGCGTGCTTGTCTTCCTTGGGTCGGCTCCAATCTCATGGCTGTTGCTGAAACAAAAAGGTGGTGGCGCTATCCACATGAGAGGTAGAGTACGTGGCAGCGGCCACAACGACGTGCCAAGCTGTGTGGCTGCATCGGCTGTTGGGCGAGCTGACGGGTGTGGAAGCTCACCCACCAGCACTGATGGTGGACAACTAGCCCGCCATCGCCCTCGCGAAGAATTCGATACTTCACGACCGGAGCAAGCACATCGACGTCAAATTTCACTTTCTCAGGGACTGTGTTGATGGAGGGCAGATCATCATCGAGTTCATCGAAACTGGTCGGTAACTCACGGATATCATCACCAAGCCGCTCGGCCGTCTTCGGTTCACGAATCTGAAGAAGATGGTCGGCATGGTAGAGGTTCTAGGGTTAGCAGCAGGATTAGGAGAAGAATTGCAAAGTAATCTGCTACTCTCTCTCTGTACGCGCGGCAGGGACAGGCGCTGAAAGGGCTCCCCTGCTGCTGCACCGTAGCCACTGCTGGGGCAGACGTCGAAAGGCTCCCCTGCCGCACTATAGCCACAGCAGGAGCAGACACCAAAGTCAGCCCTGCTATCATATCTAGTCACTGTAGCGGCATGACAGTGTTGACACAAAATGTGACGCACTGTGCCTCACACACAGCAAGCTGAAAAGCGTAGCTTCAATCGGGTTCCCGGGTGTTTCGTTATCCGGAAGCGTGCCAGTCAGTTTGACCTGAAAACTAACAAGGGATAAAACAATTAAATGTCAAACCGGAACATGTCGGGTAATACCAGACAGTTCCACATATACGGCCCTGAAGCCACTTACAACGACATACAGCTATAGAGAGCTGTCTGCCAATGAGTTCATAAACCGTTTTGGCTAATCGTAAGATGAATGCACGTGGAAACCTGAACGCCGAATACACATGCATGGGAAGACATAGTTGAACAAGTGAAATTAATTATGAGTTAACGCATAACCAAACTCGGCAGTCCAGCCGAATTGGGGTCCATGAAGAAGGAACGTGCAAATAAAAACGATTAAACTAATCCAAAACCTGCATCTGCCGCACGACACCTGGTTTTGTTAAAGCTTAAACATGATTAACATGCATGAACCCACGACATGTGACAACCTAGATTAAAATAATTCGGCCATTATGAGCACACTATCTAGTTGCAAAGATATTATGAAAAAGCAATGATCGTTGAAACACGAATAAAACCACAAGAGAGAGAAGGCCGAACAATATCAATCTAGATTGGGCAGAAGTGTGTTACAAATATATATATATATATATATAAAATATTCCGTAACATGCAACACTGGATAACTTAATGAATCTATTTAGATTTGCCATATCTAAAAGAGCCGATAACTATCTTGCTTTCACTAAGCATATTGAGTAAACGCCTGCCGCACGGTATCTACTCATACACAAAGCATAAGCAAAGACTTCTTGATTGTCAAGCAAAGATCCGCCGCACGACCATTGAAAACAAACAAGACTACTTGCATCACGTCTAAATCCACCGCATGATACTAAACATGATAACAAGGTTGTCGGAACTTACGGAGGTCGACGGATCGATGATTCCTCTCGAAGAACTCGATGACACGACAAGAGGACTCGAAAGTTGGCACGGGGCCGGTTGTATTGATTTGGTTGTGAACCCCTTTTACAATGGTCGAGGGTCAATATTTATACCCTAGACAAAATGTGAGTCCTAGAGGACTACGATTTACAAAAGAACTTCTAAACAAACTTGGAAACTTATGATTCCTTACCCTAAACTTATAGATTCCTTTATTATTACAACTCTCATCTTTCCGATCGGTCTTGCCTGCCATCTTCTGTTTTCCCGAATGGAGTTACCGCCTTCTAGAGTAACCGACCGCACAAGCATTTAGCCGACCGCTTGTTTTGTTTACCGAACACCCTTCTTCCCGCATGTGGGTCTATCTGTCATCTTCCAGAATTGACCAAAATCCAGTGTTAACACATGCCCCCTCAATTTCGGGATAAAAGTTGTTTTATTCTGAAATTGACCACAAGCTCTTTCATCCTCCTAGGTCATCACCGTTCAAAACCGCAGCCGTTGCCCAAAAATTCAAGCTTTCAGCGCAACCTCGGACCTCCTTCAAATCTTCAATGGCGACCCAGGATGAAATCCTAGAGGTAAACTTTACTTATATTTGGCAACTTTCATCTTATCCTCCCGCTCCTCTTTTGATTTACTCCCCTCTGATTTCAATCATCTTCTAAAGGAATACAAGAGCCAGATTTTGATCCCCTATGCTGCCAACCCCGACTCCTATTTCCTCGGCCCAATGGGAAATCCTGACGCTTCTGAAATTATTGAGAAGGAAACCCAAAGAATTCCTTTCAAGTCTGGGATTACCTCGTCAAACCGATGGCCAAACACGTTCAAGAATTGGCCATTTCCCCCAATCATCGGATGGCATAACTGGTACAGGAGAATGCTGGAGAAAAGCAGCAGCCACTGGGAAAGTCAGGACATCAGTCATTGTCTTGAGTTATCTTTAGCAGAGACACCCAGGAATGATTCCCTTCTGATAGCAGCTTCTCATTTTTGGTCTGACGCTATCAATGCCTTTATCTTTGGTCATGGTATTATGACCATCACTCTAGCCGACGTATTCATGATGACTGGCTTGAATGTGTCATTGCCAGTATATCCCTACAAGTACAAGAGCAAAAGTAATCAAAGAGCCGTCAGCTCTGGATGTGGATGGGTCAGACATATTCAGAACTACATGAATGCATTTGGCGCCGTCTCTGACAAAGAGTTGAAAGCCTTCATGAATATGTGGCTATGCAGATTCATCTTATGTGGAAAATCCAATGAACCAACCTTGAATCACATGGTAATGGCTAAAGACTTAGCTGCAGGCACTCAGATCCCACTAGGCAAATATCTCTTAGGGTCTGCTTATCATATGATGCATCAGATCACCCTTCAGATGCGCCAAGGTGGAGAAATTTCTTGTGTGAATGGTCCCTGGTGGCTAATTCAAATGTGGCTCCAGCTATATATGCATCAGATAACCCCTGTGAGCCTCTTCAACCTAAGTTTTCCCTCAGTTAACTATGCTGAAGGCAGCACAGCAAAGGTTAAGGCTTGTCAGACTTATGGGGAAGCAGCATCATCTATAAGCATTGATATAGACATTGGTCATTTCTTCAAGCTATTTTTCAAAGGATTTGGCAATGTGCTCTGGTTTCCTTACAGAGAAAATGAAAATCTGACTTTGCCCTGCAAGTTTAGCTATGAAATTGGTTGTTCAGGCCAAGAATCCACGAAGATTTTCAACTCCTTTATCAAACCTTGCACTTTGCCAGCCGAATTTCATCATGGGAGATTAGTACAATCCACCTATGAATTCTATTATCCAAACATGGTGGCCAGACAATTAGGATGTGGCCAACTGCCTCCAAAATTCCTCTTCTCAACAATCATAAAGTCAAGGGAAGTAATAACAGAAGGAATGGAAGCCAAGAAGGTCTTTGAATTAGGATGGGAATTGCCAATATACGAACCATCTCCATTTGGGCTAATAGATGTTGCTCATCCCTTCTTTGTTTCTTGGTGGCAAGAATGGCATGCTCATATCTTCAATATATCAGTCCATTCTTTATGCAAAAACTTGCAACCCGATTCTGCTTCTGACAGTGAGGTAATTTCACTATGCCCATCATTTCTTGTTCTTGAATCCACTTCTTATTTTAACATCTGGTCATGCACAGGATCTTGAGTTTACTCCCCCAACCAAAGCAATCCAGTACTATTCGGCTGGTCCCAAGCCTGCTCTGGGGTTTGATGCTCCAAACTTAAAGGAATTCATGAAAACTTCTGCAACTTTGGATTCAGCACCTCTAAAGGCACTCATGAGAACTCCTGCTACTTCAGTTGCTGCATCTTCGAGAGGAAAAAGCAAAAGGAAAACACCTGAAAGTTTTCTCTTACCCAAAAAACCAAGGACCAAGAAAGCCAGATTATCCCTTAAGGCATGAATCTTTTATTTTCTTATCAGGTCAACAATCTCACTTAGCAGTAAGCCTGACTACCTCTATATTCATTACTTCCATTGCAGCCACAAGTCAAAATTCCCACACTAGGCAATACCTCAGCGCCTGCAGAACCAACCCCTGAAGTTTCTACTGAAGATGAAGAAATTCATGATAGCGAAATTTCAGAGACTCATGAAGCTGAAGGTTCAAAGGCTCATAAACCTGATGAGACTATAGGTAACATTGTTCAACCAATTCTCCTTTTCTTTCTTTTTAATAACATCTATTCTCTTATGCTCATTATCATTTACTTCACTGAAAATAGATGAAATCTTAGATGAACTGACAAGGGAAACCTCTCCTGATCAAGCTCCAAACCTATCCCCTCTGAATCTTCAGCCAAGTTCCCCAGCAAGCTAGGGTATAACCCATCCCGATGATCAACCAGCTCAGCAGGTAATTCCTTATTTTACACTATATCTTAACAAAATTATCCAACCGGCTAACACCTTCTTTCATCTCTTTTCTTTAGAAGAACATCACTAAACCGACCACCAGTTACTCTTTCTCTATTGAGGATTACATCATTGAGAAAGGTGAAGAGATTACTTCCCATCAAACCTTATCGCTGGAAAATCAGGCCCGGCTAAAAGAGGTGATCATTCTGCTAAACAAGGATATCATCAGTCTGGTTCAGGATGCAGACCAGATAAAAGACCTCCTTGAACTCATTGATCAAGATATCCCCTCTGCTCTCAAGGCTCCCCTAGAATCTATAGCCCATCTTGATAACCATTTTGCTATGGTGAGAAGGGCAACCAAGAATATATCTTCGAGGACCGCTTTGCAGAAGGATAGATCTTTGAAAAAGCTGGAGATTAAAGATCTTCACTCTCATATCCAGACTACAAGAAATTCCTTGGCAACTTTGGAGCCTGAACTGAAAGCCATGGAGGATGAAAAAAGCAGACTAGAAGCTCAACTAGCCGAACTGAATGCTAAAATTCAGTCTCACAGGGCCCATATAACTAATTTGCCGAAGATCATAGAAACAGCTTCACTAAAGATAGCTTCGACCATCAAAGAAGATCAGCAGATCAAAACTAAGTTATCCAGCATCCAGAGTTCTGAAGATGAAGATCAAAAAGTGCTAGATAATGTTAGCCGAATCAGGACTGAGGCCATAGAGGCAATCAATCATCTTCTGAACCAGTAGACATTGAATTTGTAATAAACTTAAGTGTGATATCTTCTTTCCCTTGATTAACCAGCTTTATGTTTACTTATTTTTATTCATTCGAAAGCAATCGGCCTTTACTTCTATAAGAAGCTGAAGCCCTCTAAGCAATGCTTCATACTCTGCCTGGTTGTTAGTAACATGAAATTCAATAGGAACTGCATACTCAAAAGCTTTTCCTTGTGGGGAAATCAAAAGAATACCAGCACCACCACCTTTGCTACAAGATGATCCATCGAAGAACAAGGCCCAAGGCATAATGCTTATCACCTCAACAGAAAGATCCCGATGTTGGGTAATAAAATCGGCAATAATTTGACCCTTTACCGCCTTTGCCGATTCATATCTTAAATTAAATTCCGACAACGCTAAAATCCATTTGCCAATTCTTCCATTCAAAATCAGCATTGATAGCATATGCTTGATTACATCAAAACTAGAAACCACCACGCATTCGGAATTCAACAAATAGTGCTGAGATTTGGTACATGAGTAATATACACACAAGCAAAGTTTTTCTGCAGCCGAATACCTTGTTTCCGGGTCTAACAGCTTTCGGCTAAGATAAGCTATGACTCTTTCTTTTCCTTCAAACTCTTGCATAAGGGCCGATCCTATCGTTAGGCTATCGGCCGCCACATACAACTTAAAAGGCTTGTCAAGTTGTGGAGGTACCAGCACAGGTGGTGCCTTCATATACTGCTTGATCTCATCAAAAGCCTTTTGTTGCATGTCACCCCATACAAATTTTTGATCCTTCTTGAGCTTTAATAAAGGAGAAAAGGGTAAAACTCTCTCTGACAGATTGGATATGAATCTTCTTACAAAGTTGATTTTGCCTAACAATGATTGTAATTCCGTGAGATTAGTTGGCGGCACAACTTTGTCTATTGCTTCCATGCTCTTTTTTCCAACTTCAATTCCTCCTTTATGAACTAAAAATCCCAAAAACTCACCAGCCGAAACTCCAAAGGCACATTTGTTTGGATTCATCTTCAAGCCATGCTTTCTTGTGCACTCCAGAGTCTTTCTTAAATCGGCTAAATGTCTTTCATGATCTCTAGATTTGACTACTACATCATCGATGTAGATTTCTACAATCTTGCCGATCAGCTCGTGAAAAATATAATTCATAGCTCTTTGATAAGTTGCACCGGCATTCTTTAACCCAAACGTCATGACTATCCATTCGAACAAACCAATATGACCAGGACATCTGAAAGCTATTTTCGAAATATCTTCTATTGCCATAAAAATTTGGTTATAGCCAGCATTACCATCCATAAAACTAATGACTTCATAACCTGCTGCTGCATCTACCAGCAAATCGGCAACTGGCATTGGGTAACCATCCATGGGAGTAGCCTTATTAAGATTTCTGAAATCTATGCAAACTCTCATTTTTCCATTTTTCTTGTATACCGGTACTATATTTGAAATCCACTCTGCATACTTGCATGGCCGAATGAAGTTTGCTTCTATTAACCTTTCAACCTCCTTCTTCACATCGGCCAAAACTTCCTCTTTGTATATCTTCCTTGGAGGTTGTTTATAAGGACGAAATCCAGGTTTAATGGGTAATCGATGCTCAACAATGGAACGATCCAATCCAGGCATTTCCGTGTAATCCCAAGCAAAACAATCTTTAAACTCTTTCAACAAATCTATCAACTTTGATTTATATTCTGGGTCTAACTTTGCACTAATATACATCGGCCTTGGCTTAGATCCATCACCAACATTAATTTCTTCCAATTTATCAGCCGACATAAAACCACGTCCCAACTTTCCTTTGTTGCCATCGACGGGATTTCCCATTAAAAATTGCTATGAGAGCCGACTGCTTGGATCGGCTGTTGGCCTTCGCTGAAAACATTTACAGGACCTTCTTTCCACACTTTTCTAGAGAAACAATCGACGCCCTCATATTCCCAATAGGTAGATTCTGTGGCAGCAACACTTACCGAATTATCAGCATGTACAACTTCAACATCATCTCCAATCCATTGAATGAGAATTCGATGCATAGTTGAAGGAATGCAACAATTAGCATGGATCCAATCTCTGCCCAAGAGTAGACTATATGCCCCCTTGCCATCAATGACAAAAAAGGTGGTAATCAGAGTTTTTGACCCAATAGTCAACTCGACATGGATAGCACCTCGGGTATCAGAAGGATTTCCAGCAAAGTCCCTAAGCACCATGTCAGTTTTCAACAATTCTTCATTAGTCATCCCAAGTTTCCTGAAGGTAGTATAAGGCATGATATTGATAGCAGCCCCTCCATCAACAAACATCTTGGTCAAAGGCTTGCCATTGACATATCCTTTTAAATAGAGTGGTCTCAAGTGACGATTCTTGATTGGTTTGTCAAAAACAGCCTGCTGTGTTAATACAAGCTGAGCCATCAAATCCTGACATTCACTTTCATCAAAATCAGAATACACCTCTTCTTGGACATCTTGGCTTTCGGGAGCTATAAACTCTGATGGAAGGAAGAAAGCCATGCAAGCATTAGCCGAAGGACCACATCCATCAGGCTTCTTTTTAGGACGCCATATTTGCTTTGTTTCGGTAACTTCCTGTTCCAACTCCCTATTCCTCAACCGTTGAACTCTTCTTTTCTGACTTTTCCTCAGGCTTGGAGGACACCACTGTCCTTTTTGCCATACGTATTTATAGAAGTCAGCTTCTTCATCATGCACTCTATCATGAATCCAACCTGAACCTGCAACTCTTTTCCTTTGCTGATTCTCAAAGTCATCTATTTTTAAGCGCCGATCATCTTCAGGAACCTTCGTTCCAAGTCTTTCATAGACGGGACGGCGGTTGACTCGAGATTGCCTATACTCGGAGTACTGAGCACTACACTCCGGACAATTATTTCTTGCAGGCAACCTCAAGCCTTCATTCCAACAATGCCTAAAGAACGAACAACCCCAATGAGACTGCTCCTGTTCTGTCATGTATTCTTCTTGCTCCCTTCGGTATACTTCTTCCTCATACCTCCGGCATTCTTCCATAAACCATTGCTTCTTACAGTATTCCTTCTCTTGTTTCCTCTGCCACTTGTTTAGCAAAATACGTGATGTAACTCTGGGTTTGGAAGCTTGACCTTTCTCGGTTCGGCTACTCTGAAACCGACTTCGTTGCTGCAGCTCTTTACTGGTGACTTGCCGATCCGGGTCAACAGCACCACTCTCCTTTGCTCTATCAGAAGTCAACACTTTCACCTTGCCTTTACCTTTGAGATCATTGGCAGAGACCATATTCATAGAGAAAGAAATCATATTTTGTGGAAAAGGCTGATCATCAATTTTCATCTTGCCATCAAACCTCAAGTGTCCCTCTTGGATAGCTTTCTGGATTCGTATTCTGAACACTCGGCAATCATTGATAGAGTGAGAATTAGTGTTATGAAAGCCACAATACTTTTTGTCTTTCACTCCTTCAGGACGTAACATAGGATGTCCTTCTAGCAACTTGATGCGTCCTTCCTTTATCAACAATGCAAAAAGTCTGTCTGCTTTAGTAACATCGAAATCATATGTTCCCTTTTGTTGTTTCAACCAGCGTTGACTAACTTGAGTGGGTTCCTTTGCCTAATTTAACTCAGCTGCAGCTATCTCATCTTCATTAATATACTCAGTCGCTTCATCCAAAAAGCCTTGATACACCTCATTAGTGGCATTGTTCTTCTGAAAGCGATTATCTCTCCTAAATCCTTGGGCTTGATTACTCATAGCTGCTAAACGCTGTGCAAGTTGGCCAAGATCATTAAACTCTAAACCGAACAACTTCTCCCTGATATTCGGCAACATTCCTGCTATAGCTATTCTAGGTAGTTGATCATCTGGTAAATTTAGAGAATAACACATATTCTTGGTCTCCCTAAATCTGCGAAGATATTCCAATGGTGTCTCATTTGTTCTCATCCTCAGACTCATGAGATCAACCAACTTCTTCTCATTAGTACCCGTATAGAAATATGAATGAAACTTCTGCTCTAGTTCTGCCCACGTACCAATGGAATGAGCTGGTAGAGACGTGAACCATGTGAAAGCTGGTCCTGTAAGAGACAAAGGAAAATATTGAATTCTCCAAGCTTCATCTGAAGCAGCTTCTCCAAGCTGCATTAAGTACCGACTGACGTGCTCTATGGTACTAGTATCATCTTGACCAGAAAACTTGGTCAAATCTGTTGGAGGCTTCACCCTTGGAGGCAACGCCACTCTGTTGTACCATTCTGGATAAGGAGACTTGTATGAATTGAATTGATTCTTTGGTTTCAAGCCGAACTGATTTTGCATCATATCAGCCATCCTGTGCATCAAAACATCAATGCCTGGATCCTGATTTCCTTATACTTGTACTCCAGAAGGCAATCCTGAAACACTTCTATACCCTGGATTTGGCACGGCATTGATAGCATTGTAATCAGTAAATTCTTGATACCCATCTCCATACATATTCTTCTGCAATCTGTTTGATGCTGGAGAAACTCTATAAGCTGAAGGTGGCACTTCTCCTGTGGTACCAAATGTCACCTGGCCATAGGTGGGATGTGATTGCTTTTCAGTGTGAGTCAATCCACCTATATTTGAAGGCGACGCTACTTCTTTTCCAACAGGCTTTTCTTGATGCTTTGGAACATTGAAAAGCGTCGGCCCACTGAGTGGTCCAACATTTTCTTCGAAATATTTATCAACCATTGGACTAAAAGTACTGATCATGATTGCCCGAAAGGTATTCAGAAAAGCTATGTGATGATTTGTCATGGTTTCTCCCATAGCTTTATAGACCAGGGCTGCCATCTTCTGAGCATCTTCCTCTTCAGTGTAATCAATTTGATGCGGAAGAAGAACCCTTGGCATTGATTGCTTTTGAAATACTTTATTGCTCTTGTTTTTGGAAAAAGACATCAAGCATTTCCGTTGGTATTGCTCACATGCTTGTAGCACTAAATCCTTATAATTATCTGGCAATTCTGCCATGCTTACATCCAGAACATGATCATTGTTGATCTCAGATGCCATCTTAAACTAGCAGATGGTCCCACCGAGCGTGCCAAAAAGTGTGTTGACTCAAAATGTGACGCACTGTGCCTCACACACAGCAAGCCAAAAAGCGTAGCTTCAATCGGGTTCCCGGGTGTTTCGTTATCCGGAAGCGTGCCAGTCAGTTTGACCTGAAAACTAACAAGGGATAAAACAATTAAATGTCAAATCGGAACATGTCGGGTAATACCAGACAGTTCCACATATACGGCCCTGAAGCTACTTACAACGACATACAGCTATAGAGAGCTGTCTGCCAATGAGTTCATAAACCGTTTCGGCTAATCGTAAGATGAATGCACGTGGAAACCTGAACGCCGAATATACATGCATGGGAAGACATAGTTGAACAAGTGAAATTAATTATGAGTTAACGCATAACCAAACTCGGCAGTCCAGCCGAATTGGGGTCCATGAAGAAGGAACGTGCAAATAAAAACGATTAAACTAATCCAAAACCTGCATCTGCCGCACGACACCTGGTTTTGTTAAAGCTTAAACATGATTAACATGCATGAACCCGCGACATGTGACAACCTAGATTAAAATAATTCGGCCATTATGAGCACACTATCTAGTTGCAAAGATATTATGAAAAAGCAATGATCGTTGAAACACGAATAAAACCACAAGAGAGAGAAGGCCAAACAATATCAATCTAGATTGGGCAGAAGTGTGTTACAAATATATATATATATATATATAAAATATTCCGTAACATGCAACACTGGATAACTTAATGAATCTATTTAGATTTGCCATATCTAAAAGAGCCGATAACTATCTTGCTTTCACTAAGCATATTGAGTAAACGCCTGCCGCACGGTATCTACTCATACACAAAGCATAAGCAAAGACTTCTTGATTGTCAAGCAAAGATCCGCCGCACGACCATTGAAAACAAACAAGACTACTTGCATCACGTCTAAATCCACCGCATGATACTAAACATGATAACAAGGTTGTCGGAACTTACGGAGGTCGACGGATCGATGATTCCTCTCGAAGAACTCGACGACACGACAAGAGGACTCGAAAGTTGGCACGGGGCCAGTTGTATTGATTTGGTTGTGAACCCCTTTTACAATGGTCGAGGGTCAATATTTATACCCTAGACAAAATGTGAGTCCTAGAGGACTACGATTTACAAAGGAACTTCTAAACAAACTTGGAAACTTACGATTCCTTACCCTAAACTTATAGAATCCTTTATTATTACAACTCTCATCTTTCCGATCGGTCTTGCCTGCCATCTTCTGTTTTCCCGAATGGAGTTACCGCCTTCTAGAGTAACCGACCGCACAAGCATTTAGCCGACCGCTTGTTTTGTTTGCCGAACACCCTTCTTCCCGCATGTGGGTCTACCTGTCATCTTCCAGAATCGACCAAAATCCAGTGTTAACAGACAGCCTGGCATGTCAGTGTACTAGTATTAGATGGTTAGAGTTGTATATATAGTTTACCACTGCAACTCAGTAAAGTGAGAGAGTTCAGTTTTACCATCTCCTCTGCAGAACTTCGGCCAACACTGATGCTTGTGTTGTGTGCGCGCGCGCTCTATTCTTCCTCTCTCTTCTACCTCTAGCCGTAGTGTGTGTGAGAACACCGGTGAGCGGTCGGCTCACCCATGTGGGAGATCCCGGGCCCAATAAATTTAAGTAGTTCTGGCGGTTGTTGAATGAATCAAACATTCTCAAAGGCAATGGAAGGTGCTGAAGGCACACGATGACACTGATATAAATTCTGGACGAAAATTGCTTGATTCATAGTAAACTGATGGGCGCAAATTGGATGCCCATGGATGCAGTTATGCTGCTGTCGTCGCCATGGTTGCATCTTGGAGTTCTTCGACTCCCTCACCCACCATGCAAATTAGCGCCTCTTCAGCTTCATGCGCCTCATCTGTGCCGATGTTGAACATTTCTGTCAGAGCGGCGATGACGTCTGGCGGCAGCGGCCTGTTGAACATGGCGATGTACTCCTGCAAGGCGGTTTCCATAGGTTCAAGGTCATCATGCACAAGGCCAAGCTTGCGGCAGAGATTTTATTGAGCACGCTGCATTTGGGTCATGGGGCGAGCATTTGCGAGGCGGGTGCTGCGCCATACCGAGGACATGTCGAAGATGCGCTGGCATCGGTGGCGACGCCTAGGGGTAGCCGGAGCCATAGCAGCCGGCGCCACAACAGCTGGAGGTGTCCCTGCGTGCGGCTACTGCTGGAGCACCGGCTCGGGCGGCTTGCTGAATAGAGCTGCGACTCCGCTGATCAGCTGTTGGCTACCTCCAGTGACAACAGCTGCTGCCTCTTCTCCATCTTGTGCCTATGCAACAATAACATTGGTAAGGGCCGGCGTTGCACTGATGTTGGTCGTGCCGTGCAAGGCGGGGGCGTCACTGGAACTACATGGGTCCAGGGTGGTGTTCGTTTGTGGCGACAGCATGTTGAAAATCGGATTTGCCTGAAGTTCAGAGTTGTAAAAATACACTAGAGAGGTTGGCTGTGGAACCTGAACTGTGGAATCCAGCTCTGCAGCCAGCTCGATGCACGCCATGGCCCTTTCAACCTCAACTATGGAGTTATCTTCCACTGCTGCCGCTGTAGATGGAAGTGCATTGAGGATGCGGTCGAAGACGTTGCGGGCTGGAACCATGGCTTATGGAGTTCGGCCTGGTGTAGCTTGCTGGGGAGGGGTCTTGGACAAGGCTTCATTCCCCGCCTCCTGCAGCACCGTCATACTAGCTGGTGGGGGAGCTTCCAGTAGCCCTAGTCTAGCCGCCAACGCGCACGCTTTGTTGATGTAGTCGTGCATGAGCGCTTGCAGGGACGATGCCATTTTCTTGTTGCTTTGGCCGCCAGCCCAGTCCAGGATGCGCTGTACAGCATCCTAAAGGGCGAGCGCCTAAGTTTTGAAGAGGCGCTGCAGAGCTGTCTCTTTAGTGACCTACAAAACGCTCACCTGCTCTGAAGGTAGCTTGAACTCGTTTTGGAGAGCAGGAGCCTGAGCATCGGAGTCGGTAGCCCGCTGCCGCCCTCCATATCTGTTGCTATGGCCCCAGTCACTGCATGGAGGGGAGTGGTCTCGCTCGCGGTGGCCACCAGCCTCGCCGCGCTCACCCCGGACATATCTGCCAGGGGCGTCTCTCCCGCGATGACCATAGTTGTCATAGTCATAGTTGTAGTCGTCGTGGCCATGACGCTTGTCATGGCCCTTGTAGAAGTCGGGGTGGTTGTTGTTGTACCTCCCTTTTAGCTGCCGGTCGTGCTGCCCTTCTTTCTCCGTAGGGTCACGGCGCCTAGGCGGTGGCGGATGGTGCGGGAACTCCTCAAACGTGTTAGATTGATCTCTAACCTAACTGGACCCAACGGCCCAGTTGGGCCTTTGATTTGCGCTCTGATCGGGGGCGCCCAGCCCACCATGGCTGTAGGGCCCCTGTCACCCTGCTCTATATAAAGAGGTGGGGGCCGGCAGCATAATCACGAGGTTGACCTGAGCCGACCTCCCCACCGACACTCAAACCCTAATCCGATCAAGAGGGGCGCAGCCAGTGACGGGAAGCCACCAGCCACGCCGCCCCGCTCCGACGACGGCAACTATACCGACATCTTCCCCGACCATCGCTGCCTGTGCGCAGACTGCATCGACGAATCTGATGGAGGCCACTGGATCTTCTACCCCTACGGTCTCAGGTTCGAAACCCTATCTCTCTATCTCTCTGTCTCCATCTCTCTGTCTAGATGTACTAGGACTTGTCAGGATCTACTGCTTCATCTTTTATACCGAATAGAACAGTCAAAGGCTAGATCTATGAATCCTAGTGTTATAACAGTACAACACTGGTACCAGAGCCACGTTTAGTAATAGATCTAGCTTATCAAAAAGGAAATCCAGTGCGGATCTAAAAGAAGAAGGGGGCTTCGGTCGATAAAGGGTTCGGTTGAACCCTAACTTCGATCCTTTCAGATCTGAGAAAAGAATAGGGTTCAGATGAACCCTAACCCTAACTGGGTTAAAGAAGCAGGGCTCGTGTTCATGTCAAAACCGAACCTCAAACCCATGAAGAAATCACGGGGAAGATAAACAGTGAAACCCCATCCCCAAACCCTAACTCTAATCCCCAAATCGGATGAAATCCGAGCACAAGAACCAAAGAAACCGAAAGGGGAAGAGGGGAAAGGGGTGGCTTACCTCGCCGTCGTGCACGCCGGCGCGTGGGGAAAAGAAAGGGCCAGACGGGGGCACTACTCGCCGGGATTCGGCCACAGGGGCACCGCGGCCAGGCCGCTCGACGGCGGCGCGCTCACCCGCTGGGGAACGCGCACGCCGGCGAGGGGGCCGGCGACGGCGTCGGGGCTCGCTGCTCTACTGATTCGCCCGCTTGCTCGCTCGGTGACTGCTGTGGCTGTATTGAGGAAAGGAGAGAGGGAGCAGTGAGGCGAAGAGAGAGAGAGAGAGAGAGAGAGAGAGAGAATGAAAATGACCTAGGGTTTCTGCTCGGGCGGCCGCGACGGCGTTTTATCCGAGCGAGATGCGCGCGCAGCCGTCGGATGTAGACGGACGACCAAGATTAAATGGGCCAACTCGTGGCCCAGGTGGGCGCGCAACTTTGCCGGCTCAGGCCTAGGTTGTGGCCTGGGTGCGGCCTGTGCGCGCGCGGTGCAATGGGCCGAGCCGGCTTTTTGTCGGTTTTGGGCCGAAATAGTAAAGAATGAGCCCGTTTTCATTTTTTTTCTTTTTCCAGAAAATTGAAAAATGGAAGTTGGCTCAAAAGAAAATAGAAAAAGTATTTTTCCCTGTGGGTAAAATTCATCAAAATGAATGATTTTTCGCTGCGTATTTAAAGATGTTATTTTCATTATTAAATTCGAACCAACAGGAGAATTTAATTTTGAAAAATGGATATGTTTTAATTGATTATAATGTTGTTATTATTCTGACCAACGTTGATTAATGGCAATATTATGATGTTTTGTCTCGCATCAATTCTATTTTCTGCCCAACGGTGATATAGAATTAATGTAGAGAATAATTGTATGTTTAATTTTGACCAACATTGAACTAAGGCATGCAATTGTTATTGTTATCATTTATGTTCTCACATTATTTGAATTGTGTTTTCAGGCGGATACAACTTGATGAGTTATATCAAAGAAATCCCCACTCTAAAAGGTGATAACTACATTGAGTGGAAGAAAAAGATCGACCTGGCTTTTATTCTTGCTGAGGTGGACTGGGTAGTCACCACACCGTGTCCCACAGAGCCTGTGGCACTGGTGCAGGAGACAAACGAGGCTGATGCCGCTTGGGCAACCAGAGAAAGGGATTTTGCATCCCAAAGAATGTCCTATGACCTTGAGCATAGAAAGTGGGTCACTACCAACAAGAAGTGTTTAGCAGTGATAAAGAACACGATTGAGCCTGCTATTGTGGGCTCAATCCCAGAGTGTGACACCATCACTGAGTATCTCGAAAGAATAAAGAGTCAGTTCACTGGCTCTTCAAAGACATATGCTACCCAGCTGATAAAGCAGCTGGTGATAGAGAGATACTCAGGTAATGGTGGCATAAGAGAGCACATACTGAGGATGAGCCATTTGGCATCCAAGCTAAAACCAATGGATCTGGCTCTCAAGGATGAGTTCCTTATCCATCTGGTTTTTGCTTCCTTGCTAAAAGAGTTTGACACTTTTGTTGTCAACTATAACATACAACCCGAGAAATGGGACATGAAGAGGCTCATGGCTATGTGTGTGCAAGAGGAGGAGAGAATGAAGGCTGCCAATGGTGGCACAATCAATTATCTAAAAGATAATAAGAAAAAGAATACTAATGCAAACTTCTCCTCAAAGTCAAAGGGAAAGGGTCACATGTTGCATCAGCCTCAGCAAAATAAGTTCATAGTGGATAAAAATCAATGTCTCCACTATAAGAAAACAGGGCATTATAAGAAAGATTGTCCCGATTACCTAAAGATGATTATGGCAAAGAAATGTGAGAACATTATTACGTTCATAAATGAATCCCTGTATATACAGTATTCGAAATCTACTTGGTGAATTGACTCAGGTGCAACTGTTCATGTTGCTAATTCTTTACAGGGATTCCGTTCGACGAGGACTACGCAAAGAAGTGAAAGACACGTTAAAGTCACAAATGGAGTCCAAGCAGAAGTTGAAGCCATTGGTGATCTTTCTCTAGAGCTAGCTAATGGTTTCAAACTCATACTTAGATATGTTCTTTATGTTCCCTCCCTACAGAGGAAGTTGATTAGTGTTTCATGTTTGGACAACGATGGTTATGATTGCCATTTTGGAAATGGCAAATATAAGATAACATATAATGATGCATGTGTTGGTAATGCTATCTTACAAAATAAGCTTTATTTGTTATTAGTACGTGATGATCTGAATGTTGTATGAGATAATGGGAACGTTGTGTGCGACAATGTGAATGTATCCTCGTCTGCGGATGTAAACAGAAAACGAAAGAGAGCTCACGATGCGTTGTCGAAATTATGGCACTATCGTTTAGGCCATATTTCAAGGGGGAGAATAGAAAGACTAGTTAAGAATGATATTCTTCCTACATTAGAGCTCTCAGATTTAGATCAATGCAAAGATTGCATAAAAGGAAAGTATGTAAAGAAAATTTAAAAAGATGCCAAATGAAGCACATGAATTCTATAGATTATTGACATAGACATTTGTGGTCCATTTCTTACAAAGAGTGTGGATGGTTATGATTCATTCATAACATTCACAAATGATTACTCCCGTTATGGCTACATTTATCCAATCAAAGAAAAAAAAGAAGCATTGGATAAATTTAAGATATTTAAGGCAGAAGTTGAAAACCAACACAATTTAAAGATTAAGATAGTCAGGTCCGACCGTGGGGAGAGTACAACGGTCGGCATACCCCATATGGCCAAGTTCCTAGACCTTTTGCATGGTTCTTATAGGAGAATGGCATAGTAGCCTAGTATTCTACACTGGGCGAACCTCACCAGAATGGAGTAGCTGAAAGACACAATCGTACCCTAATAGATATGGTGCGCAGTATGACAAGTTACTCCACCTTACCATTGAGGCCATGGATGCAGGCGTTAAAAACCGTCATTCATATTCTCAATAGAGTACCAAGTAAATCGGTGCCCAAAACACCGTATGAGTTGTGGATAGGAAGCGTACCCTCACTTAACCACTTGCGTGTGTGAGGGAGCCTTGCTGAGGCTAAAGTATTTAACCCAAACATTGGGAAGCTAGATCTCAAAATAGTGAGTTGCCATTTCATTGGCTACGCAAAAAAGTCAAAAGGTTTTTGTTTCTACTGTCTAGATAGACATACAAAGTTTGTAGAAACGAGACACGTTGTCTTCCTAGAGGATGAAATGATGAGGGGGAGCATGGTAGCTCGAGAAATTGACCTTGAAGAGAAGCGGGTGTATGCACCCACTCTGATGATTCATGAGCCATTTTTCTCACTACCTGTTGTTGCTACACCGATAATGCAAGACACTATAGTGCTAGCACCTATTGTTATCCCACTTGTGGCAACAATGAATGATGATGAGGAACCTATTCTTCAGGATCCTGTAGAATCTATTGCCACAAATGAGGGGGAGCAACAACAGCCTCAAATAGAAGATGTGCCAAATGTGGAGGCCCCTAGAAGGTCTCAAAGAGTTAGAAAATCAGCTATTCCTGCTGATTATGAAGTGTACAATACTAAGGAATTTCAAATAGAGGATGATCCCACCTCATTCGAAGAAGCCATGAGAAGTGATCATTCATCAAAGTGGCTTGAGGCCATGGAAGATGAAATGAAATCAATAAATGCCAATAAAGTTTGGAATTTAGAGATAATTCCTAAAGGAGCCAAAACAGTAGGCTGTAAATGGGTCTACAAGACAAAGCTTGACTCTCAAGGGAATATAGAGAGATATAAAGCCTGACTTATGGCAAAAGGCTTTACGCAAAGAGAATGGATTGATTACAATGAGACCTTTTCTCTAGTCTCATGTAAGGATTCTTTTAGAATCATAATGGCATTAGTGGCACATTACGATCTAGAATTACATCAGATGGATGTAAAGATGGTATTTCTCAATGGAGACTTGGAGAAAAATGTTTACATGGCACAACCGAAAGGTTTTGTCATGGAAGGAAAAGAACGAATGGGATGCCGCCTAAAGAAATCCATTTATGGATTAAAACAAGCTTCAAGACAGTGGTACTTGAAGTTTGATCAGACAATAAAAAATTTTGGGTTTAAAGAGAATGTAGAGGACAATTGTGTCTATACAAAGTTTAAGAATGGGAAGTTCATCTTCCTTGTCCTGTATGTGGACAATATCTTACTTGCTAGTAGTGATGTCAGTCTACTACTGGAGACAAAGAAGTTTTTGTCCTCAAAGTTTGATATGAAAGATCTTGGTGAAGCTTCGTTCATTCTAGGGATCGAGATTCACCGAGATAGAAGTAAAGGGGTATTAGGACTATCACAAAAGGCATACATTGAAAAGATCTTAAAGAAATTCAGTATACACAAATGTAGTCCCTCACCTGCTCCTATAGTCAAGGGTGACAGATATGGGGATTTTCAATGCCCTAGGAACCAATATGAGATCGATCAAATGAAAGTGGTTCTATATGCTTTAGCTGTCGGAAGATTGCAATATGCTCAAGTATGTATGCGCCCTGACTTGGCATTTGTTACTGGGTTACTTGGCAGATTCTAGAGCAATCCTAGAATAGAACATTGGAAATTGGTAAAAAAAGTCTTGCGTTATTTGCAAGGAATGAAAGGCCTCATGATGATGTATAGAAGATCTGATTCACTCCATATAGTGGGATATTCAGATTCTGATTATGTGGGAGATAGTAGAAAATCCACGTCTGGATATGTATTCACTCTCGCAGGGGGAGCTATTTCATAGAAAAGCTCAAAGCAAACTGTCACTACATCATCCACAATGTATGCCGAGTTTGTAGCATGTTATGAGGCAACGGGGCAGGTGAATTGGTTAAAGAAGTTCATACCCGGTTTGAAGGTGGTTGACGACATCTATAGACCACTAAAGTTATACTGTGATAATAATCCGGCAGTACAGTATGCTCACAATAATAAGTCAAGTGGTGCTGCCAAACACATTGACATAAAGTATTATGTTGTAAAAGATAAAGTCTGGGATCAAGTCATAAGTCTTGAGCATATAAGTATAGTAAAGATGCTCGCGGATCCACTTACAAAAGGCTTACCACCCAACATGTTCAAAGAACATGTAGCTGGCATGGGTTTAAGGGAAAGCCTATAATTCCTGGACAAAAGAAGGCCCAAAGATAAGTATCTATTTTAGAACAGAGTAGTGTGTTGTAGCTGTTAAATCTATCGGCAATGGACCGTGAAGATGAGACATGGTCTATGCGCTAATCTATAATGGAACGAATAAAAGTAAAGAATATGAAAGTGAAAGATGGAAAGAGATCAAGGGGGAGATTGTTAGATTGATCTCTAACCTAACTGGACCCAACGGCCTAGTTGGGCCTTTGATTTGCACCCTGATCGAGGGTGCCCAGCCCACCATGGCTGGAGGGCCCCTATCACCCTACGCTATATAAAGAGGTGGGGGCCGGGGGCTCTAATCACGAGGTTGATCTGAGCTGACCTCCCCACCGACACTCAAACCCTAATCTGATCAAGAGGGGCATAGCTAGTGATGGGAAGCCACCAGCCATGCCACCCCGCTTTGATGACGGCAACTACACCGACATCTTCCCCAACCATCGTTGCCCGTGCGCAGACTGCATCGACGAACCTGATGGAGGCCACTAGATCTTCCACCCCTGCGGTCTTAGGTTCGAAACCCTATCTCTCTATCTCTCTATCTCCATCTCTCTGTCTAGATGTACTAGGACTTGTTAGGATCTACTGCTTCATCTTTTATACCGAATAGAACAATCAAAGGCTAGATCTATGAATCCTAGTGTTACAACAGTACAATAGAACACACGTGTCGGGACCTGTTCTCCATCAACAACTCCCAAATGCCATTTAGGAAGCCATCTTTTACCTAGGGAGATGTTGCCTTTGTCATCGATGGTGGAGGCAGTGTAGTTGAGAATCTCTTCTAGGTGAACGATGACGCAATGCTTTGTACCTTGCTGCCAGTGCTCCAGTGGGGTTTCAGTCACCATGATCAACGTAAGCTAGGCATTTTTGGCGTGGTTGGTGAAGGTGAGCTAGACTTTCTTGGGGATGAGGCTCGGGTTTGCTGTCTAAGCCTAGAGGTCAATGGTCTTCATTGTAGCTGGCCGCAGGAGGTTGGTTCCAATGTCCTCCAGACCACAACGTCTCCCAATGATGCAATCGATGATGTCATCCTCCCAAGCATGCCTTAGCACACCATCGAGGCAGAGCTTGACATGGAAGAGAAGCGACACGCCTAGGCAGTTGGCCAGGCTGCGTGTTGTGTTTTGGATCACTGATGAGTAAATTTGTATCTGCGCGTCTAGTCCGGATGCTATGCTCGGAGGACACAAGGATTTATACTGGTTCATACGGAATATCCCTACGTCCAGTCTACTGCTACTAGTGTTACTGGTACTAGTTTATAGTAGGGGTTACAAATGGGCGAGAGAGGGAGCGGATCCCAGGTCTCTAGCAGAAGGATTAAAGAGTGCTGAGAGTTTGTTCAGCTGCTCAGCCATGTGCTCATGCCCCTCAGCTTCCCCTTTTATAGGTGAAGGGGAAGACGCATGTTACAGAGAGAGAAAAGATTGAAAAGGGGAAAAGTGAGGGAGAAGAAGGCCTCTGAGGCTATCGTGTCCTCCTTCTCCTTCATGCGGGTCCCATCAATGCCGTAGATGATGATGTCAGGCCCCTATTCACCACTGGTGCCATGCCTCGATGTCATCAGCTAGTTGTGACGTCCCATCCCGTCCCGACAGACGGCGTGGTGAACCGACGTGCCTATCAACAACCGTAAGGGATTAGGCAGCACAGCGACCATGCACCTATCACTATTGGCGATGTGAACCCCCAAGCATGGCCTAATGTAGCCACGGGTCACGTCGGGATGTGTATGCTTCCATCCCGATGTCAGAAGTTTGACCCCAGGGTCATACCCTCAAACCCGTAGTGGTTGGAGGCATTATGGATCCTCATCGGGCGAGATGGAGCCCACGCCCTCGAGGTCAGGTGTGATGGAGCCCATGTCCTTAGAGTCTGGCGAGATGGCTCTCGTACCCTTGGGGTCGAGCGACATGGGGCCCATGCCCAAGGGGTTGGGTGAGATGGAGCTCATGCCCTCAGGGTCGGGCGAGATGGCTCTCGTACCCCTGAGGGGTCGGGCGACACGGAGCCCTTGCCCAAGGGGTCTAGTGAGGCAAAAACTATCCCTTAGGGGTCGGTCGAGATAGAAATATGTCCTTGATTATCTAGGCAAGTTTGTCATCCATGGTCCTTAGATCCCTTCTTTGGGTATCCATAATACTGATACCCGACAGTAGCCCCCAAGCCAGCAGAGGAGTAGGATACTCCTTCATAGGCTCTTTCAGATGGAGGGACTTAAAGGGCTTTGATCTTCTACTGCCCGCGAGATGCCTTGGTGGGTTGTGATTCCCTTCTATCATGATCGGACTCCTTGGGAACATGTAGCTATGGGATTCGGGGGGCGAAAAAGATTTCTCTTGATTCCGATCCCTTCCTAGGATCCGATTGATCCGCCATCGTCATGTGACTGCATATTCGGTCTCCCTATGAGTCCAACTTCCCTTGAGCCCCCACGTGTAGCAGGGGTCTTGTCAAGGGGTCAGCTCATCTTGTGATCGTCCTCCCTCAAGCATTTTTTTGATAAAACGGAGGGTCTGAGCTGTGCCATGTCTTCCTCGATGGACGAATCATGGTGCTCGGTGAGCTGTTGATGGGCTAGTCCAAGTGGGACCCTAGCTTCCCATCCATAGGGGTCCAACATGGGTCAGTTGGAGACTGACTCTATTCTTGGCGGCCAATCCATATAGTTCATGGGTCCGTTCGACCAGTCCCAAGGGCTTGCTGCCTTTCTTTGAGGAAAAACCATGGACTGGGAACTGATCAAGACTCGAACATGGGCCAGGATGCCTATGGCCCTCGTGCACCTAGGTACTAGCCACTAGTGGACCTATCCCTTTCCACCACTCACTCTAAAGGTGCCTCGGAGCGGTTGTGAACCTGTTAGTGGGCCAACCTTCGAACTCCTAGGCCTGAATGGGCTGTGGGAGCATTTTTAGCTCTATATCCCTCCTTACCTATGGTGGTTCTTAGCCCATCGAATGGTGCAAACCATCATCTGACGCGTCCTTCGAGGGAGTGGCCAAAGGTGGCATGCGCACGTTGCTCGAAGAGGTGATGTGACAAGGCACGGCGGACGCGTTCGAGGGAGCGGCCAGAGGAGGCATGCGCATGTTTCTCAGAGAGGCAATGTGATGTGATGCGGTGGGCATATAGATCTAGGCAGATGGTTCACGTCTCATGCCACCTTCCCTTATAAATAGCAACCTTTCCCTTCACCTTTTAACATGCCTAACGCAACCTCACCTTCTCCGCTTTTCCACCACCGACGTTTGGATCTATTGCCTTCGCTCTTCCTCCACCAGCACAGCTCTCGTTCTTCCACCCTTGCCTCCTATGAAGATGTGGTATTGCTCTGACACCACCCATGCACTCATGGAGGGCATCGTCAAGCGTGGTCTTCTCCACGGGAGGACCGATGCGGTGGAGTGGCTCATTTCTGGTTGCAAGGATGCGCCGGTGCCGCCCGATGGCTATGTCATGTCCTTTGCTCCCATCTACGAGCGCAGACTCACGATTCCTTCCCATTTGTTCTCCCAAGGACTGCTGCACCACTACTAGATTGAGTTGTAGCATCTAAACCCCAATGGGATCTAGCACATCATGGCCTTCATCGTGTTGTGTGAGGGATATCTAGGGATCAAACCCCACTTCAAACTGTGGAGGTACTTCTTCTCTATTTCCCTGCTTAAGAAGAGGATAGAGCACGGGACCTACCGATGCTGATGGGCTATGCGGGCATCCACCTCTGGGGGCAGTAGTCCATCGCGTATATGCCCTATCAGTTGTTGAGGTCCAACAAGGGGTGGCATGCGCAATGGTTCTACGTGAAGAATGATGCCGCCACCCCCTTACCAGACTTCACCAGACGCCTCACCGAAGAGGCACCGCCAGTGTGGTTGTGGGGACCTCCTGAGAAGGAAAAGAAGAGGATGCGCGATATCCTTGATGCCATCGTGTTCCTAAAGAACCATGGATTCCATGGGGCCAATGTCATCGGGGCATATCACGCGAGGAGGGTGGCACCGTTGATGGCACGTGCCCTCCTGTTGTATGGGATGATGCCCGACATGTAGGTTGATGAGATGGTGCTCGCTTAGGGGCCGCTCCACAACAACGAGGTCATGCAGCGCATCAAGCAGGTGATGGAGGAGTCCGACACCATGTTCCTGATTTTGGGACATCCCACGATTTGGCCGGACGCAGGCTTCGTTGAGCTACCGGTGGGGTTGGGCTTTTGGGCCTCCATCACGCCACTACCACAGAATGCAGCCATGAGGGCGGCGAACCATGCCATGGATGAGAAGAGAAAGAAGGAGAAGGACAATAAGAAGGCAAGGTGGCGCATGAAGCAGCGGGCGAGGCTGAATCGAGGAAAGCGGCGGTAGGGTTCAGAGGAGGAAGAGGAAGAAGAAGAAGAAGAAGAAGAAGAAGGCGATTGTTCTAGGTCGCTCGTCCAATGGGATGAGCTGGGCGGTGGAGACGGTTTTGGGTCACCCGTCTAATGGGATGAGCTAGGCGGTAGGCATGAGGATCCATCTCTACTATAGGCGGAGCCTTTCCCGTGGCATGCCCCAAGGCAGGAGGGGGAGGATGTGCCCTAGGAGCCAGCAGAATCAAGCTGCCCTGCTCCATCTAGGCCTCCCGCGATGCCCCTAGAGTCGGCAAGAACTAGCCACTCCACTCCATCTAGACCCTCCGAGCTCAAAGCGGTAATGTACCGACGAGGAGCAGTCATGGTCGGGCGGGCCAGCCCCAAAACATCATCATCCGATGGCATTGAGGTGAGTCAAGAGTTTTTCTATCCTTTTGTTCCAATGAATTTTTGTCGTAAACTGACCGTCATGTCTCTTGCAGCATCGGAGGGCGTGGGACTCTCCAGAGGCTTGCGTCAAAGAAGAGCCACGCCCTCTGGTAGACACACCAGGAGCTAGATGGCGCCACGCTGGAGGTGAGTGGGAGTGGTGTTGGGGTGGCCACGGCATCGATTGGGGAGGCATAGCCAATGGCTACGTCCATGAGAGAGCAGACAAAGGAGGGCGCGTTTAGGGCACCCATGGTGGGCGTGGCGCAGCTGGGTGTGACCACGACATCGTAGGCAGAAGCGATGCAGCTGGAGCCGTCATCCCTGTGGGTGGCTACCTCCCTAGTGGGGCGGATGGAGGAGGATGTACTTGAGGCATCCGTGGTAGACATGGCGTGGCTAGGTGTGGCTACGACGTCACAAGTGGAGAAGGCGCAACCGAAGCCATCATCCATGCAGGTGGTCGCGTCTATGGTGGGGCAGATAGAAGAGGGCGCACCCAAGGTGTCTTTAACGGATGTGGCGATGGGGTAGGCCTACACATCCACGTCACCCACCCCTCTACCACTAGAGGGTCCACTCTAGAGTAGTTGCTATCGCAAGAGGTGTCGGCGTCGCTTGGGATCAGCGTGGAGCCATCCCATTCTCTGGTCTAGGTGGACGGTGACCCACACGTGTGGGGAGGATCCCTAATCCGGTGGGTAGACCGGCAGAACCTAGGGGCAACACTTTTTGCCCTTGACGTCGCCGCGGAAGAGAGGGAATGGGGGAGTGTTCACATAGAGGTTGGGACCATGATTCGTGCCCTGACCACCGCGTTGCGCTCGTTGCGCAATGTCATCACCCTGGTTGGCTAGGTATGATATGACTATTTTTCTGACCCTCATTTTTTCTTTCCACACCTCTAAGTCATGTCCTCTCTGTAGTCCCTTATGGTCCGCAGCCGGGAGAAGTCCCAATTTCTTCATCACAAGAAGGACGTTTGGGACCACCTCGCCAAAGAGACATGGCAGAGTGATGGGCTGGCTGCATAGCTTGTTGTCGCCTATTAGGAGGTGGCTGAGCTTGCCCTGCCACCCGAGAGTTGGCCAACCTCTGAGTTTGGGAGAAGGATGCTCACAACAATGCCCATGAGGCTAGGAGGAAGCTCATGACCCTGATCAAGAGGGTGCACACGGATGCCGTGGAGGCTGAGCAGCTATGGAAGGACCAGAACAATTTGCTCTAGGCCATAAAGGGGCTCCGCACGGAGTGTGACTTGGCTTGCTAGGAGCGTGCCGACGCCTAGTAGCGGATTGTCCTCCTCGAGGGTGAGCTTGAGGGGGAGAGGGACCTAAAGGTTGTGGTCAAGGGCGTGTCTACCAGGCTCACCATGGAGGTCGGTCAGCTTCAGGAAGAGGTCTGGCGCCTGGAGGCTGAGGTGACCCAGCAACATGATGAGGTGCACAGGCTTTGGGCAGACATGGATGGTAGGCCTCTGGTTTCCCTTATTGTCTTTCTCCCTATAATCCATGGTAGGCCTTTTGACACGATCGCTATGTGACTTAGACAGGTATCGACAACAAGCTTGGGGTAGAGGTGACGAAGAGTCATGGCCTAGAGAAGGAGCTTGATGAGGTGAAGGCATCCCTCCTTAAGGAGAGCGATGGGCACAATACCCTATGTGTCGCCATCTAGCTGGTCTTCGATGACCTTGAACTGGCCCCAGAGCAGGAGACGAGCTCGTTCATAGTTCGTGTCGTCCAGATTATAGATTGAGCATGTGAAATCATAAGGGACGCGCTTCGCTTTGGCATTCACTGATCGTTTGTGATCGCCCATTCTCATTACGAGAACATCGATCTGGCAACGATGAGCCAGGGCTTTTTGCCTAGTTAATCTAAGGCCAAGCTAGAGGACATCGAGAAGGAGGTGGCCCCTCTGGCACATGACTTATCTGCCAAGATAGAGGATGAGATCATCCCCTAGAAGAATTAGTTAGTTAGATAGGCTAGACGGTGAACTTGTAATAAGTGGACAAGTTCTTAACTTTTGTTATGGCCAAACAGACTTTTGGCTCTTCTCCTTTTTTATATAAAAAGGTTAATGCGTTCTGACCCTTTTCATTGTTAAGGCTGTAAAGCTCAAGGTGCAGGCTAAAAAACTCTGATCACATTGGTGAGCAAAAATGTCGTAGCCACTGGGGCATAGGTTTCTTACAGTCTGACTAGTTTTACTCAGTGTTTGTTTTCGCAACTCTTGTCTCTAGATCTTAACATAAGAGAGGGTCGGGCATAGAGAATGTTTTTAGGTAGATATACTATTATTGTCCCCCGAGTGAGGCCCGATCCCTTCCCGTTGCTAGGGTCGGGTGTCACTGAAGATTGAGGAGACAATAGCGAAATCGATAAGAGAAAGTGTTTTTCATTTCAGAAATGTCATTCTTCATTTTTGTAAGTATGCACATAGATTAGGGGTAAAAGCGACATAGTTGCTCGATCTTCTAGGCATTGATGAAGACCTTGCCATTGATGGTCTTGAGCTTGTAGGTGCCGGGCTGGAGCACCTTCGCGACAACGTATGGTCCCTCCCACGGTGGAGAGAACTTGTGGTGGTTCTTGTTCCTCTAGATGAGGCGGAGCACCAGGTCCCCAACATTGAAGGCCTGACCCCACACCCGATGGCTATGGTATCGATGCAATGCTTGCTGGTACTTGGCCAAGTAGAGGAGGGCAACATCACATGCTTCATCGAGCTGATCCATGGCGTCCACGAGGGATGCCTCGGCTACCCGCTCATTGTATGCCCTGACCCTCGATGCTCCATAGTTGAGGTTGGTTGGGAGGACCGCCTCGGAACCATAGACCAAGAAGAAAGGTGTGTAGCTTGTCGCCTGACTAGGGGTCATCCTCAAGCTCTAGAGCACTATGGGAAGCTCCGCCACCCATCGTCCATCAAATTTGTTCACCTAGTTGAAGATCCTAGGCTTAAGGACATGCAGGACCATGCCATTCATGCGCTCAACCTACCCATTTGTGCAAGGGTGTGCCACGGCAGTCTAATCAACACGGATGTGATAGTCATCATAGAATCGGAGGAACTTTTTTCCAGATAATGGAGTCATTTAGAGTTTGGGACTCCAAAGCGATGGACGATGTCAAGGAAGAACAACACAACTTGCTTGGACTTGATCATAGATATTGGTCAAGCCTCTATCCACTTTGTAAACTTGTCTACAGTGACAAACAAGTGCATATAGACCCCGAGCGCTCTCTTGAGAGGTCCGACCATATCGAGCCCCCAGACCACGAACAACCTTGTGATGGGCATCGTTTAGAGTGCTTGGGCTGATAGGTGGGTCTACCGAGCATAGTATTGACACCCTTCATAGGTGCGCACAATCTATTCAACGTTGGCTACTATGGTTGGCCAGTAGAAGCTCTATTGAAATGCATTTTTGACTAGGGTCCTAGGTGTGGCATGGTGCCCATAGACCCCACCGTGGATATCTCTCAGCAACTGCTTCCCTTGTTCGATGGGGATGCAGCGCTGTAGGATCTCGGTGTGGCTTCGCTTTTAGAGATCTCCCTCAATAATGATGAAAGACTTGGCGCCACTCGTGAGCTATCGAGCCTCCATTTTGTCCATCTGTAGCGCCTCACGGAGGTGGTAGTCGAGGTAAGGCGTCCTCCAATCAGCTATAGGGTGGGGCTCTGCCGCTAGATCTTTGTCAAGCTCCATGACTTCAGGGTCAGAAGGAGTCGACGATAGGTTACCCCTAAGCCCAAGGCAAGTAGCCCATCACTAGTCTATTCTGACTCCTCATAGCAGATCGAGGTCTTGTACTGATCGCTGGCGAAGATGCCCGTCGGCACCGGCTCTCGGCCGGACGCCTTTTTCACCAGCGTGTCGGTCGCCTCATTGAGCCATCTTAGGATGTGGTTGAGTTCAAGGCCATCAAACTTGTTCTCTAGCTGGCAGACTTCTTGGCAATATGCAGCCATCTTGGCACTATAGCAGGTTAACTCCTTCATGACTTGGTCGATGATTAGCTAAGAGTCGCCTCGGACGTCAAGCCATCGGATGCCCAACTCGACGGCGATATGTAGGTCATTGATGAGTGCCTCATACTCGGCCACATTATTGGAGGCAGGGAAATGGATGCAAACCATGTACCTCATGTATACCTCGAGGGGTGAGACAAAGACCAGCCCCATGCCGGCGCCTTTGTTCATCAGCGATCCATCAAAGTACATCATCTAGTACTCTTGGTCGATGGTCGCTGGCGGCATTTGGATCTCGGTCCATTCTACAACAAAATTAGCTAGCACTTGGGACTTGATGGCCATCCGAGGGGCATACGAAATGCCTTGACCCATCAGCTCGAGTGCCCACTTCATGATTCTTCCTATGGCATCCTAGTTTTGGACAACCTCGCTGAGAGGGAAGGACGTCACAACTGTCAGCGGGTGCAACTCGAAGTAGTGATGCAACTTCCTCTTGGCGATCAAGACAATGTATAGGAGTTTCTAGATTTGGGGATAGTGAGTCTTGGAATCAGACAAGACCTCACTAACAAAGTACATGGGACGCTATACTTTGAGAGCGTGTCCCTCTTCTTCCCGCTCTACCACTAGGGTGGCGTGGACCACTTGCGTGGTGCCCACAATGTATAGCAGGAGTGGTTCCTCATTGGTTGAGGGGACTAGGATTAGGGCCTTCATCAGGCGTGAGATAAAATGGCTGAGCATGGCGAGACACCCTGTAAGTCATTGTACCCCCTTTATGTTCTAAATTGGGCCCATCCTCGTGATGGCCAAGATCTTCTCTAGGTTGGCTTCGATGCCATGCTTGGAGATGATAAAACCCAGCAGCATACCCCTCGAGACCCTAAAAACACATTTCTAAGGGTTGAGTTTGATGTCGTTTGCTCGGAGTTTCATGAAAGTCTGCTCTAGGTCAGCTACGAGCTGGTCAGCCCATTTGGACTTGACCACGATGTCGTCTATGTAGGCTTTAATGGTTTGCCTACAATGCCGATACGTAGCCCCTATGTTTTTCAGACCGACGAAATTGTGACATAGTAGAACAATTCGAATGGGGTGATGAAAGACGTCGCGAGCTGGTCAGACTCTTTCATCGCAATTTCATGGTACCCGGAGTACACATCAAGGAAGCAAAGGATTTCACACCTAGAGGTCGATTCTACTACTTGGTCTATACATGGCAAAGGAAACATATCCTTCGGACACGCTTTGTTGAGACCCATGTAATCAACACACATTTTCCATTTCCCACTCTTTTTTCTTACAAGAATGGGATTGGCTAACCACTCAGGGTGATACACCTCCTTGATGAATCTAGCAACCAAAAGCTTTGCAATCTCCTCACCCATGGCCCTGTGCTTCTCCTCATCGAAGCGACACAGGCGCTGCTTCACTGTCTTGGACCCTGGCCTAATCTTCAATGCGTGCTTGGTGACTTCTCTCAGAATGCCTAGCATGTCTGAGGGTCTCCACGCAAAGATGTCTCTTTTGGCGTAGAGGAAGTTGACGAGCATGCTTTCCTATTTGGAGGAAAGCGTGATGTCGATGCGCACCACTTTTCCCTTGGAGCTGCTGGGTCTATGAGGACCTCCTTGGTGCCCTCCATAGGCTTAAAAGACCCGGCAAACCTCTTGGGGTTAGGCACTTCTTCGATGATCTCCTCCCTGATAGCCGTGAGCTCTTTGGAGGTGATGATCACCGTGGCATGTTTGCGATACTCAACTTCACACTCATAGGCGCATTGGAAGGAGGTGTCGATGGTGATGACCCTATGCAGACCTGGCATCTTCAACTTCAGATAGGTGTAGTTGAGGATAGCCATGAACTTCACATAGCATGGACGTCCTAGGATGGCGTGTTAGGTCCCATGGAACCCAACCACCTCGAAGGTAAGGGTCTCTGTCCTATAATTGGTCAGATTCCTAAAGGTGATGGGCAGATCGATCTGCCCGAGCGGCACGGCCTGCTTTCTTGGCACAATGCCGTCGAAAGGCGCCCTGGTTGGCCGGATGCGTGATTGATTGATTCCCATGGCGTTGAGCACCTTAGTGTACATGATGTTGAGGCCACTACCTCCATTCATCAGCACCTTGGTGAGCCGCTTCATGCCGATGATCGGGTTGACCATGAGCGGGTATCTTCCTGGATGTGAGATGCTTTCTGGGTGGTCGATCCGATCAAAGGTGATAGCAGACTCCGACCATCAGAGGAAGGAAGGCATGGCTAGCTCAGCTGTATAGACCTCATGACGCACAAGCTTCTGGTGGCACTTAGAGTCATAGGCTGTCGAGCCCCTAAAGATCATGAGGTAGCCATCTGACATCGAAAAGCCATCGCCTTCCCCTCGGCATCATCTACCACTGGCTTGGGCTCCTTCCTATGCTCCCCCTTGTTGGAGCCACCGGATAGAACTACTTCATGAGGGCGCAGTGTTTGTATAGGTGCTTGATGGGGAAGGCATTGTTCGGGCATGGCCCTTCAAGCAGCTTCTTAAAGTGGTCTGGGGTACCCTCGATGGGCTTCCAACGCCCTTGCGGTCAATAGCGGCCATGAGCGAGCCCTCGCGCCGCTACTTGTTCTTCTTCTTGTTGGGGTGGTTGGAGGCGCCTTCACCGGCGTCCTCATCCCACTTTGCCTTGCCCTTAGGGTAGTCAAAAATCGCTCTGACTGCCTACTCATCCAAGGCGTGGTCGGTGGCGATGTCGAGGAGCTCCTTGGTGGTTTGTGGGCCCTTGTGTCCCAGCTTGTGAACTAGGGACTCACAGGTGGTCCCGAATAGGAAGGCTCCTATAATGTCGGTGTCGGCAATGTCGAGCAGCTCGTTGCACTACTAGGAAAAGCGCTAGATGTACTCATGAAGAGTTTATCTAGACTTCTATCGGTAGTTTTTGAGATCCCATGAGTTTCTAAGACACATGTAGGTGCCCTAGAAATTTCCCACGAAAATCTCCTTTAGGTCCGCCCAACTTTGAATCCAGTTGGGCGGAAGGTGCTCCAACCATATTCGCGCTGAATTAGCCAGGAGCAATGGGAGGTTGCAGATAATGAAACTATCACTATCTGCTCCACTGGTTTGGCAAGCAAGCCAGTAATCCTCGAGCTACAGTTCGGGATTTGTTTCCCCAGAGTATTTTAGGATGTTGGTCAACGATCGGTACCATAGTGGGAAGGCGGCATTGAGGATGTGTTGGCCAAAGGCCTAAGGTCCTAGCAGGTCAGGGCTTGGGCTCTAGTCCTCAAAGCTATCATAGCATCAGCCACAATGAGGGTGGTAGCCATGACTGGCTTCCTCTCTCTTGTCACTTCATCCACACCTATAGGCATCCAGGGTGTTTCGTGCGTCATGGTGGAGGCTGAGACCCTCATGCACCGAGGCCGCGGCACGTGGCTCACCGTCGTGCGATGCCTGGTGGATAGACACATCCCAAACATGTCATCCCAAGGGCGCGTGCTGACTGGCGTCGAGCTCGCATCACTGAGACAGCAAGCTTTCTGCCTGCTGCACCGCTACACACTCGAGTAGTGTGCAGATCTAGCGGTGGGCCCAATGATCATCGGGTGTCGTAGGCTTCGAGAGCCTAGGGAGCTAGGCCACCATGACAGTGATGTTCTATCTTGCCTAGGCGAAGTGTGGGAGGGCTCCATCATCTTTGATGATCCTCTAGTTCATGTCACGGGCCATGGCATGTGCACGCCCACCGTCTCTATGGCGCTTGATCTCTTGCTCAGGCTCCACATGCTCCTGCTCTAGCTGGAGTCACGCATCCTTGAGTTCCTTGTGCCATGCCCTAAGCTGCTCCACCCACAGGCAAGGAAGGGCTCCTGCATCTTCCTCGGCCTCGTCCTCAAGGTCGTTTGGTGGGGTAGCCCCTCCCTCATGGATGCTTTGGACACGCCCCGCAGGGGTACCTACCATAATACATTCTCACGAGGGGTGATGGCTCCCCCTGCTAGAGTTAGAGTCGACGGATGACTCTGAATCTCCTATGAGAAGATCGTGGAAAGATTCCACGATGTATTCAGTCATCCCCGTGAACTCATCGTTCGTAGGGGATGGTTGCATGCGTGGCGCCACGGGGTGACCAATGGTCCATGCAGCATTGCGTAGACTAAACAGAAATGCTACTGGGGTGCTCTGGATGAGGTATTCTAGAGATAGCGGTTCCCCTCTGGCAAGCTGTGTCGTAACATTGGTGAATGAGAAGGTGAGGTAGCCCAAGTCCTCCTAGGATGGTTAGGGTCCTAGGAAGGCATCGAGCTGGTGCTCTAGCCTCCCATAATTTAAGCTGAGGAGCTAGTTGCTCCTAGGGGCATGGGCCTCTAGCGTGTGCAGCTGCATCTCCTCAAGCGCCTCGACGATCGTGTCGAGGTCGGTGGAGTGGAGAGGCTGGATGACGGTGGGAGCCTACGCCAACTCTCCCTCCATTATGATGATGAACTCCAGGTTCTCGAAGCACACCTATGCTCTTAGGACCAAGCTGATGTCATGATAAGCCATCCAACGTGTGGTAGAACTGCCTAATTTAATGCCTCCTAGGAGTGCTCGTCTTCCATTAGACACTAAGCACCCAAAGGAGAACACTAAATTACTCGGTTCCGTTGGGCACACCCTAGGGGAGAACCCAAAAATCCACATTTTTACATCAGGATCACAAATGAGAGGATAAAGCTTACATCATTCTTAGCCATCTCTTACATAACTTTTAATACAACATCAGAGTATAAAATCCAGCAACAGAAGTATTGCAAGGGAAAAATTCAAACAACAAGGGACAAGGAATTCAAATCCAACGACGAATTTGATTTAAAGAGATTCAAGTGTTCTGCTGGGACATACACAATTAGTTGAGACAGTGTCCTATGTTCTCCAATCACAACTGCTTTGCTAATATCTGAATGGTAACTTCTCTTGTAATCCAACTAACATCGTCCTTGAAAACTTTAAGCATGTCTAAGAAACTTAGGGTAGATGAACACAATAAACACAACAAAATAACTAAAATGCATGTTCCAATGGTCTTATGTGGGTACATCATGCAGGCATCTAGGCTCCCACTCATGACACAGCATTCACCTTCCCTACGACGGACAATCCCAACAACTATGGACGGACAACAACGGCAAGAGTACAAGATAAGAGAACAGCGGCAACAAGCGCTACTACTACGAGTACAGCATCCTAAGGCAACTAATCTACTCTAGACCATGCATCTTCATTCCTGGGCTTGGCGGATTCTTCTACCGCAATGGCTATGGATCTACATCTTCTTGGGGCATGGCTGAGTGAGAGGAATCAAGGGTTCTATTTCTAACACTTCTAAAGATGGAGGTGCTGGGTGGATAGGGATCCCCTCCAAGATCGAGGCATCTTGCCTTTCATCAACCAGTGTCCTCCGCTTGGCCCTAGTTAACAGATAGGTCTCACCCAACTGATGGACATACCGATCTTCAGCCTCCTTCAGAGCTTCTAACATGGTAGTCTCCTGGCTCTCAGCAGCTGCAGCACTAGCATGCGCTTCAGTGAGCTGCACCTAGAGCATCCGGTTGAAGATCTCGGCTTCCTTGGCTCGATAGAGGCAGATCCTCAGTCCCAAGGCTTGCCGATCATACTGCTCATCTAGAGCAAGCAGGTACGTGATCAAGTGCACCACGGTTGGACTATCTTCTTGCGCATCCCGCCCTTGCAAGGCCTCCATGAGAGCCCTCCATGCCCACCGATTCCTATCCAAAGGTGGAAAGAACCGCATGGGGTACAAGCAATGGGCTCCTCATAGATCTGGTAGAGGTACCACAAGGCTTTGCAGGCCACAACCTAGTAGGTGTCGATGAAGCCAAGCCCAGTTGCGGTCACACTCCAGGCTTTAGTGAGGTCGGGGAACTCTTCACTCTGTCGATGTAGACGGTAACCTCACACCGCTCAGTGCCATGCTCCTCATATTCATGGCCCTCATACTCGGGACAATCTTTGACTCCAAGCTTTTGCAAGGTGGCATGCAGGATTCTAGGAAAACCCTCAACGTTCAGGCAGTAACTACTAACCCAGGCTCCTTCCATTTCTGGCGGTGGTAGTGAGGAAGGCTAAGCGAAAAGCTTGCTAAAAGGAAAAGCTAAGCGAGCTAAAGTGTGCCGAGTGGTTATACCAATGGCTAAGCCAGGCTCTACTTATAAAGGCGAAGCGGCAGTGGTCTTGGCATGGTCCACTAGGGTTCCCATGTGGGATCACTATGACGAATCAACCAAATTCAGCATGTTCATGGCGAGCGATGTCTGAGGCCATTACTGACTAGTACAACTGCAGGGCAAGGGTCCAACAAGAGCACAAAAAGGGGTACGGGGAGACATGGGTCACGACCGGTGTGAACCACGAGTGAACACGGAGCATGAAGCCACAGTGCAGACCTAACTCTAGAATAGAAACGAGTTAGTCATGCACAAATATGACATGTGTGAGACCTTTGGATGGCATATCTACAAGCAATACGAGCGCTATAATGCACAAACAGGATATACATGAATGCACGTCCTATACGTTCTTTCACTGTTGCCAACATATAGGGCAATCATTCTCAGAGTTTTGGCACAATGTTCTATCCCTATAGCTAGTCAATACTATCGGACTATGCTTGAGTCAGTGTACCTGCAGAAAATTGATTAAGTCTACCTAAGTCAACAGAGTGCCATCTATCCTGGATACATAACCATAGTAATAGGGTTACTTATATAAGTTCACAGTTGAACGCCCTAACTTTTTGCAAAAATGGGTTGTCAAATTTTAGTTTAGAAAAGGTTTTCGAAGCTTTATTTCCTCATTTATGCTCTGATACCACCTATGGCAGAACCGCCTAATTTAATGCCTCTCAGGAGTGCTCGTCTTCCATTAGACACTAAGCACCCAAAGGAGAACCCTAAATTACTCGGTTCCATCGGGCACACCCCAGGGGAGAACCCAAAAATCCACATTTTTACATCAGGATCACAAATGAGAGGATAAAGCTTACATCATTCTTAGCCATTTCTTACATCACTTTTAATACAACACCAGAGTATAATATTTATTATTATAACAGCGGAATGTAATCATATTATTAGAGTTATAAACAATTTAATTGAACGGCGGAATATAAACATGTGATCAGAATTACAGCGGAAATAAATATCTAATCATGGCATGATGAAGTATTGATATATAAACTAAGACAATAGATTATGAAACTTTCATTTATAAAAACATTTGGTTAGAGTTATAAATAACAACTACGATCGTAGCGCAAAGGAATCCTCGCTGAGCCCACCAGGAGGTATCCACATACAAGGGTCAGCTCTAGCATCCATCTGTCACCTGCAATAGGGGAATAAAACCCTGAGTACTCAATTCTACTCAACAAGACTTACCCAACAGGAGGAAAGAAAAGACTCCAAGGATATGCAAGGCTATCTGGCTTATAGGTTTATTGCATTTGTAGGAAGCATTAGTAAGGATGCATCCTTATATTTGATTTTTATTAATAGCTGCATTGGTTCATTAACTAACCATTCTATGTAAGCACCTGTGCTACTTTCAAGCAGATGATAAGCAATCAGATTTCCTTTTTCCATCTTTCATCTTTCAGTTCTTACTATGATGCAAAACCATAGACAAGTCGTACTAGAACGCCGACGATTCGCGAATCAAAGCCACCAGCTGGGTACCCTGAAAACACACGCCCCGCTTGTACCCAAGGCATAAGCAAGACCAACCCATCACCCTCCTGTCTTGGGTGTCTAGGTCCCCATCTAAACTGGGACTCAAAGCCCCTGCCCCTGAGTCCCGAACTCAGTGCGGTGCAAGGACCTCCTCCACCAAAAACAAAATCCTGACAGTCGGTCCGGATAGAGCCGGATCCACGACAAGAGAGCAACAGTCATACTAGTAAGACTCACAGGATAAGATGTATATATGCAAGTGGGTTTCATTCAACTCCTTAAAACTTAATGCACAAAAATAATTTAAACTACAAAAAAGTAGAGGTTATGCACCGGGGCTTGCCTGGGTAAAATATAACCAAAAGTTAGTATTTGCATCTTCAGATCATCCACCATCATCTAAATAGAAAACCTATTGCATCATCTTCTGAAGAGAATACCATTACACCATCTTCAGATTCCCAATCATCATTCAATTGATCCGTTGATCCATCATCGTACCTTTATGATATGCAATGCGATGCAATGCAAAGACACAATTAATCGACTACAACCGTGACTTATAAAATACGATTTACACCTCTCGAGTTAATGGGCTAGTTCTAACGACGATCGTACTTAGGCTACATATACATGTTGTCGGATAAGGCGTTACTTCCCAACAATTATTTTAGTTACATAAACCCAAGTTGTTTCTTTATTTCATTCTATCGATTTAATCATTATTCGAAATAGGGCATCATTATATATTTAGCAAACTAATTATTCTGGAGCTACAAAAATTACAGTAAGTACCTAATATTGCTAGGAGCCTACTATAAACATTTCAGATTCAACACTATTACCAATTTATCACAACAATTCCTACAAGTTTATATTTTACAATATTAAGCACCTTAAATTAATTATATAGCTTTAAAAAATATTATCAAACTATGTGAATAAAGTACACTATTGGATGGATCATGATTTTAGAAACTCAACAAAACTGGTTTTACTATTTTTGGATTCCTATACTGTTTTATATTGATTTTACAAGTTAACTAGAAACTTATATTAGAAAAGCACTTAGAATTGGAAAAGGCCAGCGGCAACTAACTAGCCTAGCAGCTACGTGGCCCAGGTGCCCAGCAGCGGATGGCCCACAGACGCACAGGCAGCGGCCCAGCCAGGGCGCGCAGCCCACAGAGGAGGCCGGTGGCCCAAACGGGCGAGAGCTTGCCGGTCCAAGCGCTAGGCAACCCAACGTGGTGGCACTTTTGCGTTGTGGTCCCTGCACATTTCTTAAATCAATCCATGTGACATACGCACTATTCACTTGGGTCACGTATTTTGTAGTAAGGACCCTGTATAAAATTTCACTTGGATTTCTCACCTCGGCTCCTCCCACAAAACAGAGCACTGACAGGGGACGCCATCCACGGGCCAAGAGAGCGGTTCGCCGACGGTGGTGCCATCGTGGGTCATCATGTGGGGCAGCAGGTACCTGCCGCACCCGAAGGTATTGGTGGCAAGGCCAGGGACCGCCCAAGATGGACCTGACATGAGCGCGGGTGGCCAGCAAGGGCACCCAACGGCAATGGACATCGGCGCAGCGCTGCGGGTCGTAGCCATGGCATGATGACATGGACACTAGGCAGAGCGCAGATGCCGGGGTACCAAGGAGGGTAGCGCTCACGTGCTGTAGCTAGGCGACAGCCAAAGGCAAAGCAACATGGGGCACTATGGTGGAGCGGCACGGGTGTCGGTGGGCGAGGCCACTACGACGAGAGGTGTGCGGACCGGTGAACAGTGCCACCGGCTGCTGCTCTAGTGTGGCCATGGAGGCACGCGCGCATGAGGGGAATAGGGCAACAGCGGGGTCGACGGCTGGGAGATAGTAGAGGAGACGCTTGGCAGGGCAGCAGTCTAGAGCTAGAGGTGCAGTGGTGAAGGAGCAGTCGGTACTACACACGGGAAGTGGAGAGCAGGGACAGGAAGAGCAGCATGAGGCGGAGCAGCGCTAAAGCACGAGCATGCCGTGCACCGGTGACTAGCCATGGCGGCAAGGTGCAGCAGCCATGGCGGGCGCTACTGATGAGCAACACGCACGAGGTTCACCCTTGCGGCAGTGGGGGCTCCGGCACTGGAGGTGGAGCGCCACGAAGCCATGATGTGCGGAAGGGGTGCTAGAACAGGCGCTGAAGCGACCGACGGGCAATGCGGGGTGCTATGACGGTGAAGCCATGGAGGAGCGAGAAGGGGCGCCAGTGCTGTGAGGTCAGAGATCCAGTGTGGCCATAGGGGTACATGTGCTCACGCGCTTGGCCGAGCAGCGGGGAAGGAAGGGATGGCGCTATGGGCATAGGAGGAGCCATGGGTGCGATAATGGCGAGGCAAGGTGGAGCCACAGGTGTGTGGCGATAGGCTGGCAGCAAGAGCAGCAGCGGCCGTGGGCGTGTTGGATGGGAACATGGCGCAGGGAGGAAGAGGAGGGCACGGAGCTACGCATGGTGAAGCTATACCGGCATGAACAATGGTAGCCACAGCACAGTGACCATGGCATGCAGCGGCGCTGGCCGGGTGGTAGAGCAGCGCACGCGGGGCCCGGGGCACCACAGTGGGACTACGAAACGAGGAGTTGTGCCATGGCGATGACAGGAGGGGCAGCGATGGAGGCACAGGCGGCAACGGTCTGAGGAGCAATGGGATCATGGGTACATGTGCGCTCGTGCAAGGAAGGGCTGACCCTGGATAGCTTGGCCCTGATGGGTGCTGCGGGGATGGTGAGCCAGAGGTGGAGCGGTCCAATGCGCCCACGGGAACTCGCGCGCACGCACACGACGGCCAGCGGTGATGGGAGCTACCACCGTGGGTGCACGCATGGCCGCAAGACAAGTAGACAAGGCAGGAAGAGCAGGAGAGAAAAGGAGGGAGGAAGGCAGCATGAGGGTTCGACCGAACTTGGCAGACAAACAGAGGCAGACAGGGGCAGACACTGAGAGAGTGAGATGGAGAAAAATAGGGCGATGACATTTACTTGGCTTGGCCATCCTTGTGCGTGAAGTATCATGGTGAGACGACTCAACTTAGCTAGACATGAAGACAGACCTTGGCACTATGACCAGGACAATAGCACGACGGGACAACAAAGGTAGACCACGATTGAGCGACAGTGATGGCACACATGCTGGAAAGCCTGGTGAGTGGTAAACGCTGCATGTAGAGTCACTACCCTTAGTACAGCGGATGACACATCAATTGCCAGCAATCGCCGCTTGTCATGCTGCTGATGCTGAATAATAATAGTGAAGGCAGGGACAACGCGGCGCGATGCAAATAAATTTGGTGACTGATTCAGAGCAGGGGAAAATACCACCGTCATACCAGCAAGGTAGGTGGGACGAGTGGCCAGCAGCACTCTCATTTTTATTTCTATTTTATTTTAAGTTTTAACCCGATTAACTTCCACCAATAATTATTTCACGCAAAAGTTCATACTTCACACTAACCCATATAGACAAAATATTTAAGTGCTATTTAATTACTTTGCTCAATATAGTTTGCTAAAAATGATATTTTAAACATAAGCTCAATATTTAATTTTTAAAATCTGAGAAACTCGTTCTGGAAATTATTCTTAGGCCTAAATCCCGGTGCTAAATGAACTCGTAACACCAGGGGTGTTACACAAGGCCTGATGTGGACATCGAGATGCATAAAAAGCCCCTACCTGGGGCACGAACTGTCGGTGTTTTAGATCATCGGCTAGTGACTTTGAATTTGCGTATCTGGCCCAGATGGTGTGCTCAGAGGACACAAGGATTTATATTAGTTTGGGTGAAATGTCCCTACGTCCAGTCTCCTGCTGCTCGTGTTACCGGCACTAGTTTGCAGTAGGGATTACAAATGGGCTAGAGAGGAAGCGGATCCTAGGTCTCTGGCAGAAGGATTGAAGAGTGCTGAGAGTTTGTTCAACTACTCAGCCATGTGCTCATGCCCCTCATGGGGCGTCCTGCTTCCCCTTTATAGGTGAAGGGCAAGGCATAGGTTACAGAGAGAGAAAAGGGAAAAAGCGAGGAGAAGAAGGCCTCCTGGGCCACCACATCCTCCTTCTCCTTCATGCGGGTCCCGCCGATGTTGTAGATGATGATGTCAGGCTCCTGTTCATCATTGGTGCCATGCCTCGATATCATCAGCTAGTCGTGGCCTCCCATCCTGTCTCAGCGGACGATGTGGTGAACCGACATGCCTGTCAGCGGCCGTATAGGGATTAGGAAGCACAGCGACCATGCACCCATCACTGTTGGTGATGTGAACTTTTGAGCATGGCCTGACGTGGCCACGGGTCACGTCAAGACGTGCCTGCTTCCCTCCTAGTGTCAGAAGTTTGACCCTAGGGTCATACCCTTAGACCTGTAGTGGTTGGAGGCAGTATGGATCCCCATCATGCGAGATAGAGCCCGTGCCCTCGGGGTCGGGCGGGCTAGAGCCCATGCCCTCAAGGTCGAAGTCGGCTCTCGTACCCTCATGGTCAGGCGACACGGGGCCCATGCCCTCAAGGTCGGGCAATGTGGTAGAACTATCTAATCTAATGCCTCCTAGAAGTGCTCATCTTCCATTAGACACTAAGCACTCAAGGGAGAACACTAAATGACTTGGTTCCGTCGGGCACACCCCAGGGGAGAACCCAAAAATCCACATTTTTCCATCAGGATCACAAATGAGAGAATTAAGATTACATCATTCTTAACCATTTCTTACATCACTTTTAATACAACATCAGAGTATGATATTTATTAGTATAACAGCGGAATGTAATCATATTATCAGAGTTATGAACAATTTAGTTTAACAGCGGGATATAACATGTGAACAAAATTATAGTGGAAATGATTATCTATTCATGGCATGATGAAGCATTGATATATAAACTATGACAACAGATTATAAACTTTTATTTATAAAAACATTTAGTGAGAGTTATAAATAAAAACTATGATCGCAGCGTAAAGGAAATCCTCTCTGAGCCCACTAGGAGGAATCCACACACAAAGGTCAGCTCTAGCATCCACCTATCACCTGCAACAGAGGGAAATAAAAGCCTGAGTACTCAATTATACTCAGCAAGACTTACCCGACAGGAGGAAAGAAAAGACTCCAAGAATATGCAAGGCTATCTAGCTTGTGGGTTTATTGCATCTGCAGAAAGCATTACTAAATGTGCGTCCTTATATTCGATTTTTATTAGCAATGCATTAGTTCATTAGCTAACCATTCTATGTAAGCACCTATACTACTTTCAAGCAGGTGGTAAGCAATCATATTTTCTTTTTCTATCTTCCATCTTTCAGTTCTTACTATAGTGCTAGAGTTAAGACAAGCCATACCAGATTACTCAGCGATTCGTGACTCAATGCCCCTAGCTGGGTACCTCGAAAACACATGCCCCGCTTGTACCCCAGGCACAAGCAGGACCAACCAACTACCCTCCTGTCATGGGGTCCAGGTCATCATCCAAACTAGGACTCCAAGCCCCCGCCCCTGAGTCCCAGACTCAGTGCGGTGCAAGGACCTCCTAACCCAAAAACCACCAAGACAGTCGGTCCGAAAAGAGCTGGAACCCATGACAAGAAAGTAACAAGTCTTCCAAGCGCCCATACCCAAGTATATGCTCGGGATAATAAGTATGTGACTTGCCTAGCGTCTGATGCAATGGTCGGTCCTTAACCGACACGGACAGGGAAAGTAGTGTAACTAAGCTATGCCCCGCGTTCACGGCGACACAACCTCTTACACCCACCAATACCCAAACCATATCCCTACCTGGTCACCATTTTTCTTTTCCACCATTTATATTTTCCAAGTGATAATAATACAGTAATATATTTCTTATCTCTCGCGAGTGACAGGAAATCACTCGACTTCTACCGGAGTCCTGTAGCACAGCAATCTACACGATCCTACAATACTAGTAAGACTCATAGGATAAAGATATATATATATATATATGTGCAATTGGGTTTCATTCAACTCCTTAAAACTTAATGCACAAAGATAATTTAAAGTGCAGCAAAAATAGGGGTTATGCACCGGGGCTTGCCTGGGTAAAATATAATCAGATGTTAGCTTTCCATCTTGGTAACACGATCATCAAGACACCATCTTTAGATTCCCACTCATCCTTCACTTGCTCTGTTGATCCATCATCGTACCTATATGATATGCAACGCGATGCAATGCAAAGACGTAATTAATCGACAGCAATTGTGACTCGTAAAAATATGATTTACGCCTCTCAAGTTAACGAGCTAGTTCTAACGACGACTGTACTTAGGCTACATATCCATGTTGTCGAATAAGATGCTAATTCCCAATAATTATTTTAGTTACATAAACTCAAGTTGTTTCTTTATTTCATTCTATCAATTTAATCATTATTCGAAATAGGACATCATTATCTATCTAGCAAACTAATTATTCTAGAGCTAAAAAAATTACAGTGAGTAGCTAATAATATTAGTAATTTACTATAAAATTTCTAGAGTCAACCCTATCGCAGATTTATCACGGAAGTTCCTACAAGTTCACATTTTAACAATATTAAGCATTTTAAATTAATTAGAGCAACCCTAAAAACATATCGAATCTATATGAACAAAATACACTATTAGATAGATCATAATTATTGGAGCTCAACAAAACTCGTTTCACCATTTTTGACACCTACACAATTTTATATTGATTGTACAAGTTTATTTCCAAAACTAATTTAACAAGTGCTTAGAAAACTAAAGACCAGTGGCCACCAATTCAGCCCAGCGGGGCACGGTGCGCGAGTGGCCTAGCAAGCCAAATGCAGACACGCGGCCCAGAAGGCACCAGGTCGGCCTAGGCGGGCGTGGCGTTAGCGGACCAGCTACAGCGATGAAAGGCCGGCCCCATGGGGCGACGAGAAGACCATGCCCATAGAGGCGCAGGGCGAATCAACCCAACAGGTTGACCCACGTGGCATGGCCCAGGCATGGACGCGCATTTTGCAAAAACGTCCCCCTGCTTTTATCCAATCGGTACGTACTGTTCATGAGTCACAGTCCTATTGTTGGAAACCCTAAAAACTCTCTATTTCTATATTCTCACCTGCTCTCACTCCCCAAAAGCAGAGTGAAAGCATCGAGGCCCCTAGATGGGTTTCGGTGATTAATGACAATACGTGATTACTGTGACTAACGTGTGTTTGGCAAAGGCAATTAAGTTAGGTCACGGTAATGGAGATCGATTGGGCTATCATGGTGGTCATGCCTCTACGATGGAAATCATTTCTGTTTTCAAAGGATGGACGACAAGGTTAAGGATGGACTAGTTCTAAGTGTCGTTTGGTGTTGAGAAGACACTTAGAGTAGCTTAGGACTTTGTTTTTCCTTTGGCCGTACTATTAAGGGGGGTATGGATGGGTAGCTTGACCTAGGTGAGTCTAGTGAGTTAGGTGTGGTGCACACTTGCTAAATCTAGCACTAGGAAGCTCCTAAAAAGCCCTTAGATCCATTAGAGCAAACTTCATTCACGTATGATCGAGAGTTGGAAGTGAATGGAGGGTCAAATGCTGACTGGACGCAGGCGTAGAGTCCGGTCAGTTCATTTGATCAAGGTGATATCATCTGGACACAACCGGACGCTGAGAGACCTAGCATCCGGTCAACTCCAGTAAGGTTCCAGAGAGGGAAAATCATGACCAGATGCGTCCAGTCACAACTTAAACACTAGAGATCGGGGAGAACTGACCAGAGCATCCGGTCAACATAACCAGAGTGTCCGGTCACCCCGCAGAGGCACATAACGGTTCGTTTTTCAACCAAGGTTATAAATACTTCCTCCATTCATGTGAGGGGGTACTTTTGCTCATTTCAACATCTAAGAAACACCTTTGAGAGTGCCAAGAAGAGCAAAGTCCTAGTGAGGTAATTGAGATTTGAGAATCCCAAAGAGATCCCTCATTAGTGAAAGCAAGAGTAGCAAAGTGTGCATCCACCCTTCTCATTAGGCTTGTCATGGTCAAGTGAGAGTTTGTGCTTGTTACTCTTGGTGATCGCCATCACCTAGACGGCTTGGTGGTGATTGGGAGCTTGGTGATCATCCAGCGGAGCTTGTGGATGACCCAACTCAAGTTATGAGCGGTTGTGGGTGATTCACCGTTATGGAGTGTCAAAGAATCAACCCATAGAGAGCACTTGATCCTTGTATGGATCAAGGGGGAGCTACACCCTTGCGCGGGAGCTCCAACAAGGACTAGTGGGGAGTGGTGACTCTCCGATACCTCAGCAAAACATCACCGCATTCCTCCTTCTCTCTTTACTTTGAGCATTTACTTTGAGCAATTCAATTCTTGTCATTTACTTTCATAGAATTGCCATGCTAGAAAAGGATTAGAACATAGGTTGCTAAACTTTTGTACGGTAGATCAATAGAAACACTTTCTAGGCACAAGTGGTTAATTGAGCTAACCGTAGGACTTAATTATTGCAAAGAAATTTAGAATTAGCCCAATTCACCCCCCCTCCCTCTTGGGCATCTTGATCCTTTCAATTGGTATCAGAGCCTCATGCTCACAAATTAGACTTAATTGTCTAGAGAAAGATGTTTCATGGGGATGGACCTCCTCCTATCTTTGAGGGGGATGATTTTTCATATTGGAAAATCTGCATGGAGGCGTATTTAGAAGCTCTAGATGTTGAAATACTTAGAGCCGCCTCATAAGGCTTCCCAAAACCTTGGGATGCTACACACCTACAAGGCGATGAGGTGAATTGCGAGAAATGGAATGCAAAGGCTCGAAACACCATCTTTAGAGGCCTTTGCAAAGATGTGTTTAACCAGGTGAGGAACCACAAGGACACACATGCACTATGGTCGGATGTTTATGTGCTCCATGAGGGAACAAAGAGTGAGCATGAGGAACGCTATCATCTTGTCATGAAAAAGCTTAACTCTTTTGAGATGCTTCCTAAAGAATGTGCTAATGAGATTTACTCACATTTGAATGTTCTTGTAGAGGAAGTCAATGGGCTTGGACTCACTCAAATGCAACCATCCGATGTTGTAAGAAAAATCTTGAGTGTCCTCCCCATTGACAAATATGGGCATATTATGACCGTGCTTCATCAAGGTGATCGTTCCACCACTACACCAACACAAATCTTGAGAAAGATCAATGCTCATGAGATGTACATGCACATCACACCTCAAGATGGCTCATCCTCTACAAAGAAGAAAGAAAAAGACTTAGCATTCAAAGCTAGCCAAGAGAAGGGCAAAGCAAGGCTTTAGTATGAGAGCTCAAGTGATCATGAAGTTGATGATGCTAGTCTTACTCTCATGGTGAGAAGAACCGCCAAGATGCTAAAGAAGCTCAACAAGAGTGGCATCAAGTTTGATAGGAAGAAAAAGAAGTTCTTCACTAGCTCTAGAAGGAAGCCAATCTTAGAGATGGATTGCTATAATTGTGGAGAACTTAGTCATCTAGCACACCAATGCACAAAGCCCAAGAAAGACAAGTACAAGAACAAGTACAAGGGCAAGAAATATGACTCAGGTAATGAAGAAGAAGATAAAAAGAAGAAAAATAAGCCATACAAGAAGAAGGATGGCAAGAAGAAGGAATTCCACAAGAAGAAGAAAAGTGGGAAGGCCTACATCGTCGGTGATTGGCTCACGAACATTGATTCATCTAGTGGCTCATCCAATGATGATAGTAACAACAAGAAGGTGGCCGCCATTGTTATTGACTCTTCATCATCTTCACCGCCACGACCGCCATCATCCTCTACACACATATGCCTTATGGCCAAGGGTGATCGCAAGGTATCAAATGATGATAGTAGTGGTGATGAACATGCTAGCAATGATGATAGCGATAGTGATGATGATGAATATGAATCACCTTCTTATGATGATTTTGTAAAATTGCTAAATCAATACACTAAGATTATTAGAAAGAGTAGAGCTAAGAATAAAAACCTAGAAGCTAAAAATGATTCTCTTTTAGCTAAATGTGATATAGCTGAAAAGACTAGTGTTGAGCTTAGAGAAGCAAATGATGTTATATCATCCAAACTCAAGGAGCTCAAATCTTCTAAGAAAGAGCTTAAAGATAAACATGATAAACTTGAGAAGATACACAATGAGCTCATCACTAGCCACAACATGCTAAAAGAAGAATATACTACTCTTAAGATTAATCATGATAATTTTGTCATTGCTCAAGAATATTTATCCAATGAGCCACATGATGCTACTAACAATGTTGTTAAGATTGATATAGCTACATCATGTGATGATTTGATCATTGAGAGCATTGAGCAAAGTTCTACTAGCAAGGGCAAGCAAGTGGTTGAGACCGATAGTTATGATGAGTATATCAAGCTCAAGAATGACAATGAAAAGCTAAAGAAAAATCTTGAAGAGCTCAAAACCACCAACACCATAGTGCTAGAAACTATTGATCATGATGGTGATTTGATTCTTGAGAATGAGAAGTTAAAAGAAGAGAACAAGAAGCTCAAGGAAGAGAAAAATAATGATGCACTCAAGGAAGAGAAAAATAATGATGCTCTCAAGGAAGAGAACAAGAAGCTCAAGTTGGAGAAAGAGCATCTTAAGATTGGATTGAGCAAGTTCACAAGAGGCAAGCATCTTTAAAGTGAGCTACTAATGAACGCCATCATGAAAATGGATAGAAGTGGCATTGGGTACTTGGCAAACCAAGAGAAGAAGGCTCAAGCTCAACAACAACACAAGTCAAAGCCAAAGCCAAAGAGATATTTTGAGTGTGGACAAGAAGGCCACTTTGCCCATGAGTGCCAAACTCCACCACCACAACCCTTGCCCAAGCATGCTAGACCTTTTGCTTTCAATGCTCATTACATGCTTAGAAAGGATTCTAGTGGGAAGATGAAAATCATGTTCTTAGGACCTCCCAACAAGAATAGGCCTAAGAAAATTTTGGTAGCAAAGTCACTTGTTGAGAAGATGAAGGGCCCTCAAGAAGTTTGGGTTCCTAAAGCTTGATCTCTTGTGTGTAGGTGAACTACAAGACTGGTGAAAGTCATTAGGTTATTGATAGTGGTTGCACACAACATATGACCGGTGATCCTCATATGTTCACCTCACTAGATGAAGAAGCAGATGGGCAAGAAAGAATCATATTTGGAGATAATTCAAAGGGCAAGGTTAAAGGATTGGGCAAAGTGGCAATATCAAATGATCATTCTATCTCAAATGTGCTATATGTTGCTTCATTGAGCTTCAACTTGCTATCCATTGGACAATTATGTGATCTTGGCTTCCAATGCTTATTTACCAAGAAGGAAGTTGTTGTATCTAAGAAGGATGATGATCAAGTGATATTCAAAGGATTTAGATATAACAACCTATATCTAGTGGACTTCACCTCCGAAGATGCTAATTTGAAGACTTGCCCATTCACTAAAACAACTCTTGGGTGGCTATGGCATAGAAGACTTGCTCATGTTGGGATGAGCTCACTCAAGAAGCTAATGAAGAATGATTTGGTGAGAGGGTTGAAGGATGTGAAGTTTGAGAAGGATAAGCTTTGTAGTGCATATCAAGTCGGCAAGCAAGTTGCAAATACTCATCCAACAAAAGATTTCATGTCAACCACAAGAGTGCTAGAACTCCTTCACATGGACTTATTTGGACCAACAACATACAAGAGTTTGGGAGGAAATCTTTATTGTCTTATGATTATTGATGACTATTCAAGATACACATGAGTATTCTTCCTTCATGACAAATCCAAAGTTACATCTTGCTTCAAGAAGTTTGCCAAGAGAGCATAAAATGAGTTTGAAGTGAAGCTCAAAAAGATTAGAAGTGACAATGGTAAAGAATTTGACAACACAAACATAGAAGTCTATTGTGATGAAGTTGGGATCAAGCATGAAGTCTCCACAACATATACTCCTCAACAAAATAGTGTAGTTGAGAGAAAGAACCAGACATTGATCACTCTTGTAAGAATAATGCTTAATGAGTACAACACTCTCGAAGCTCTATGGGCGGAAGCTATCAACACCGATTGCTATGCATCCAACCGCCTATTCCTTTAAAAGTTTCTTGGCAAGACACCTTATGAGTTGCTCAATGGGAAGAAGCCGGATATCTCCTTCTTTAGGGTGTTTGGTTGCAAATGCTACATCTACAAGAAGCGACAACACCTAGGAAAGTTCCAAAGACATTGTGATATTGGTTTTCTTATTGGTTACTCATCAAAGTCCAAAGCATATAGAGTATTTAATCATGCCACTGGCTTGGTTGAAGAAACATATGATGTGTAATTTGATAAATCTAATGGTTCCCAAGGAGCACATGAGAATCTTGATGATGTAGGTGATAAACCATTGAGGGAGGCCATGAAGAATATTTCGATAGGAGACATCAAGCCTAATGATGATGAAGAAGATGTACAAGTGATCAATCCTCCTTCATCAAGTGTGCCACAAGATGGTGAAAAAGATGGGAGAGTAGAAAATGAAGATACTCATGTCTCCCATGAGTAAATGGTGGTACAAGCACAAGATGTTGATGCTCCACAACCCCCCTCAAGTGGTTGATAGAAGAAATTCACCTCTACTTCTAGCTCATCCACAAGATCTCATCATAGGGAGTCCATCAAAGGGAGTAATGACTCGCTCACAAAAACTTACTTCATTTATTGAACATCACTCTTTTGTCTCTTATTTTGAGCCTACTAAGGTAGAAGAAGCTCTTCAAAATCTGGATTGGATAAATGCAATACATGAAGAGTTGAACAACTTCACCCGCAATGAAGTTTGGACTCTTGAAGAGCGGCCAAAAGGTGCAAGAGTCATTGAAACAAAGTGGGTGTTTTGAAACAAGCAAGATGATCAAGGCGTTGTTGTGAGGAACAAGGCAAGACTAGTGGCAAAGGGGTTCTCTCAAGTTGAAGGTTTAGAATTTGGAGAGACTTTTGCATTGATTGCAAGATTAGAAGCCTTCTGTATCCTCCATGCATATGCATCACATCATAAAATGAAACTTTGTCAAATAGATGTGAAAAGTGTATTTTTAAATGGCTTTATTAATAAACTAGTCTATGTTGATCAACCTTCCGAGTTTGAAGACCCTAGATATCATAATCATATTTATAGGTTGTCCAAGGCATTATATGGGCTTAAGCAAGCCCCAAGAGCTTGGTATGAGCGCCTTTGGGACTTCCTCATTGAGAAGGGTTTCACCATTGGGAAGGTCAACACTACACTATTCACCAAGAAGCTTGATGGGTATATCTTCATTTGTCAAGTGTATGTTGATGATATCATCTTTGGATCATCAAATGAATATTCTTGCAAAGAGTTTGGTGAATTGATGTCAAAGGAGTTTGAGATGTCAATGATTAGAGAGCTTACATTCTTTCTTGGTTTTCAAGTTAAGCAAATGAAAGAAGGGATTTTCATCTCTTAAGAGAAATATATAAATGATCTTCTCAAGAGATTCAAGATGGATGAATGTAATCCAATCAAGACACCAATGCCAACTAATGGACATCTCGACCTAGATAAGGGAGGTAACACGGTTGATCAAACTCTCTACCGCTCTATGATTGGTAACTTATTATATTTGACCGCATCTAGGCCCGACATCATGTTTAGTGTGTGTATGTGTGCTAGATTTCAAGCTAATCCTAAGGAAACTCATTTAATTGTCGTTAAAAGAATCCTTAGGTATCTTAAGCACATACCAAGCATTGGCCTTTGGTATCCCAAAGGAGCTAGATTTGAATTAATTGGCTATTCCGATTTAGATTATGCCGGTTGCAAAGTTGATAGAAAAAGTACATCCGGAGGGTGCCATTTGCTTGGTAGATCACTTGTGTCTTGGTCCTCCAAGAAGCAAAATAGTATGGCCTTGTCCACCGCTGAAGCGGAATACATTGCCGCGGGTGCTTGTTGTGCACAAATAATTTATATGAAACAAACTTTGCTTGACTATGGAGTAGTTCTAGAAAAAGTACCTCTTTTGTGCGACAATGAAAGTGTGGTAAAACTTGCAAATAATCCGGTTCAACACTCTCGCACCAAGCATATAGATATTCATCATCACTTTCTTAGAGATCATGTTGCAAAGAATGATATTTCATTAGAAGGTGTAAGGACCGAGGATCAATTGGCGGATATCTTCACTAAACCGCTAGATGAGGTGACTTTTTGTCGATTGCGGAATGAGCTCAATGTGCTTGATTTTAGTAACTTCACTAAAAAATAAGCTTGTGTTGTCCCTTGCATTGTATTGTAATATATAACATGTTTACTTTATGGTAATGCACTTAGGGCTTATCTACATGATTAAGATAACTGCCGTAAAGCATGTGAAGAAGCTTAACCTTGGATCAAACTAGACAAGCAACTAGATTTACTTTCAAGTATTGCATTGCATATGTATGAATGTTGCTTTGCCGTTTATCTTCAATTGCCCTCTTATTGCCTATTTTCTTAAACAATTATAGCCTAAGGCAAAATATTTTTTTTAAAAATGAGGGTTTGAGAGAGGTCACTCACATTAGTCTCAATTGGTGTTTATTTGGATCTTATTGGAGTTGGGACATGATTGGGAATAGGCAGCACGAAGGACTTTGAAGATTTGTAGGAAAAATAGTGATCGGACGCTGCATCAGACTCTGAAGTCTAGCGTCTAGTTAGTTCATAGGAGGTGAACCTTGCTACAAAGGAGTGACCGGACTCTGCTATTTAGCATCCGATCAGAAGGCGTTCCTACATCCAGTCGATCAAAGACGAAGGAGACAGGTTGGACCGGACTCTGGCTGCATCCAGCAAATGGTGATTGGACGCGTCTGGTCGTGATTCCAGGGTTTTGGATCTCTCTAGAATCGATCGGACTCTGGGTGGCAGTGTCCGGTCGTTGCCACCAGAGCATCCGGTCAGTAGAAATTGTGCGGGATTCCAACTCTTATCTTGTTTCCTATTCTATCATGGTTGAGGCCACCATATATTCGAGTCAACTGTTGACCTAAAGCCCCAACCGTCGCGCCAACATCGCCGAGCCCGTGCCCTAGCCACGCATCTCGTTGACGCTGCCCTACTCCAGCGCCCGTACACCGTCGCCACATAGCCACGCCTTCCCATGCCAGCATCACCGCGTCGTGCCTTCCCGAGCCCACGCGTCGCCGCATGCCCCACGCGCCACCACATCTACGCCACCGCAGCTCGCCCATGCCATGCCCTAGCATCGCCCGCAGCACATCAGAGCCGCCGTGCCACCTCCCTATGCCATCACCTCACGCCAGCGCCTCCCCTACTGCATTGCTCCACCCAACAGTGCCACATTCACCATGCAGTGCCAACCCTAACCCTAGCTGACCCGGTGGTTCTCCATGATCCATTCCTTGTTCTTTGGTTCATTGGTTCATTAGGTAGCAAGCCCTCATTTCCAATTTTGTATCTATTGGTTGCTTTCTTAGGGTTTTGTATTTCTAGATATATTGTGACTATTTATAAATCCGATCTATTCTAACATGCAGCGAGTCGGTGTTTCTGAGGTCACATTGGCAGTTGTCAGTCAACTCGGGGCCAAGCTCGTGAGTACAGATCGAGGCCAAGCCTCGGAAGTGATAGTTGGTAGTTGATCTTTGTCAGCGATAGTTGTTCTTCTCAGCTTCATCAGATGGCGCGTATCAAGAATGTCGGAGGAGGTCCCGGTGATGAGGATCCGAGGCCCCCACCTCGCCAACCTACAGATGCAAAAGGCAAGGCGACAAAGAAGCATGAGTACCCTGATGCAGATACACCGAGAGAAGCCACAGTTGCAGAGGCCGTAGAGCGCGTAAAGAGGGGAGGTACTCGGAGTGGTGTTGTTATTGTAGATCAGCTTTCTCTATCTACGAGGGCTGCACTTGAGCAGGTTGAGCACCATCATGATGGTCTAGCTAGGACTGTCATGGTTGGAGGACGGCGTATGGCTATTGATGAGAGTCAGCCTTAGAGAGAGTCACAGTAACAGCCACAGTCAGCAGAACAGACTTGGCAGGATGAGTTCCAACGGTAGTAGCAGGCGATCCAGCAGCAGTACCAGGCTATACAACAGCAGCAGTAGGCCATGCATCAGTAGCAGCTTCTCATGTAGCAGCAGCTACTTGGGTTTATGCAGCATGTAGTGACAGCTATTGGGGCTCCACCGCCACAGCCTTCACCCTAGCTTGGTCAGCCTGCCACCACTTCTATGACTCCAGTTGTACAGCCCAGTAGGATTCAGAGTCAGGGATAGCTAGCGCCATAGTTTTTTTCACCTATAGAGTAGGTGTCTTAGTGGTTTACTTCACCAGTGCTAGCCCTGCAGTTCACTCCTCTTCATACGGGCTTTACTCCATCTCAGAGTTCGTCAGTGCTCACCCTAGTTTCCAGAAGCCTTAGTGCTTTATTCAGTGAGTTGATAGGGCAGCCTACACCACCAGAGCTACATGTCCTAGGCCCTTCCATAGTTGCACCTATTACTAGAACTACCGAGACGCTCCCTTCGTCAGTTGCATCATCAGAGCAGGTAGCACTAGTTATAGATCCGATCCAGACCACTTCAGCATCGCTTCTAGCTATAGAGGATCAGACTGCTCAAAGCTCAGGATCAGATGATGATGGCACATAGTTCCATCTTGCTCCTCGTACCTCAGCGCCTGACTCATCCGCTGCAACCCCGCTGACCGACCCTTAGGTTTTGGTGTTTGATGCCAAAGGGGGAGAGGGATCGAGTATGTTAGTCTTAGGGGGAGCGATACATTTAGGGGGAGTCTATCTATTAGCTTATCTATTACATTTGGAGTTTTATGTGTGATACATTTTGCAGTCATGTTTACTATTATGCATTGAACTACTTAAGTGTGATCGTAATTGTGATATTAATGTGATCGTGATATTTATGTGATATGTGACATGTGTGTTCTCTACTTTGAATTATTTATATGTCATATCACTTGTGTTATGTTCATTTGCTTTGCTTCCGCGTTTTACTCCAATGCAAATGAGCTTTATTACTTGTACTCATGCTTATTTCATATCTTTGGAGTACATTATGTTGGCTTAGGTCATATAAGCTTGCCTAACTCTTTTGTTCTTATTGTCAAAAGCTTATATGAGCCAAGCATGTTAAAAACCTCATCTCTTTCACATACTCGAGGTGGTATTGTCATCAATCACCAAAAATAGGGAGATTGAAAGCATCTAGGCCCCTAGTTGGATTTCAGTGATTAATGACAATACATGATTACTGTGACTAACGTGTGTTTTGCAGAGGCAATTAAGTTAGGTCACGGTAATGGAGATCGATTGGGCTATCATGGTGGTCATGCCCCTACGATGAAAATTGTTTCTGTTTTAAAGGATGGATGACAAAGTTAAAGATGGACTAGTTCTAAGTGTCGTTTGGTGTTGAGGAGACACTTAGAGTAGTTTAGGACTTTGTTTTTCCTTTGACCATACTATTAAGGGGGTATGGATATGTAGCTTGACCTAGGTGAGTCTAGTGAGTTAGGTGTGATGCACACTTGCTAAATCTAGCACTAGGTAGCTCCTAAAAAGCCCTTAGATCCATTGGAGCAAACTTCATTTACGTATGATTGAGAGTTGGAAGTGAATGGAGGGTCAAATGCTGACCGAACGCTGGTTCTGGAGTGACCGGACGCTGGCGTAGAGTCCGATCAGTTCATTTGATCAAGGTGATATCGTCTGTATGCGACCGGACGCTAAGAGGTGAGTGACCAAACGCTGGGTGCCAGCGTCTGGTCAACTCCAGTAAGGTTCCAGAGAGGGAAAATCATGACCGGATGCTGTTCAGCGTCCGGTCACAACTTAAACACTGGAGATTGGGGAGAACTAATCAGAGCGTCCGATCACCCTGTAGAGGCACATAACGGTTCATTTTTCAACCAAGGTTATAAATACTTCCTCCATTTATGTGAGGGGGTACTTTTGCTCATTCCAACAGCTGAGAAACACATTTGAGAGTGCCAAAAAGAGCAAGGTACTAGTGAGGTGATTGAGATTTGAGAATCCTAAAGAGAGCCCTCATTAATGAAAGCAAGAGTAGCAAAGTGTGCATCCACCCTTCTCATTAGGCTTGTCATGGTCAAGTGAGAGTTCGTGCTTGTTACTCTTGGTGATCGCCATCACCTAGATGACTTGGTGGTGATTGGGAGCTTGGTGATCATCCGACGGAGCTTGTGGATGACCCAACTCAAGTTGTGAGCAGTTGTGGGTGATTCACCCTGACGGAGTGTCAAAGAATCAACCCGTAGAGAGCACTTGATCCTTGGGTGGATCAAGAGAGAGCTACACCCTTGCGTGGGTGCTCCAACGAGGACTAGTGGGGAGTGGCGACTCTCCGATACCTTGGTAAAACATCGTCGCGTTCCTCCTTCTCTCTTTACTTTGACCAATTCAATTCTTGTCATTTACTTTCATAGAATTGCCATGCTAGAGAAGGATTGGAACATAGGTTGCTAAACTTTTGTGCGGTAGATCAATAGACACTTTCTAGGCACAAGGGGTTAATTGAGCTAAACGTAGGACTTAATTATTGCAAAGAAATTTAGAATTAGCCCAATTCACCCCCCCCCCTCTTGGGCATCTTGATCCTTTCACAGAGCATGGATCGGAGGCATCGGCCGGCGGTGGCGGCAACGGCGCTGCGAGGCCAGGGAAGGTATGGCAGCGGTGGACAACCCACTGATGAGCTACATGGGGACCCACGCGGCCTCGAGCTTGCCGCGACACGACCCGAACCGGCTTTAGGCAGCAAGCCCATGCGAGCCGATTTGACGAGCATGTCGGCTACGATAATGCCGGCCAGGCAGGGATGGTAGGACGGCGCGGCGAGGTGATGCGAAGCCACACGCGGACGATAGCGGGGTGACCTGGTGTAGCGGCAGAGGCGGTGGCCGAGCTCAGCGCGGTCAGGGACGCGGCGCGGAGCAGCGTGGAGATGGAGCCCTATGGCGGCGTCAGAAGCAGGGTGGCTCGGCGCGGACGGATTGGCGAGGCACTGTGACTCAGCAGGGTGCGGGCGTGTAGGGCAAGGGCGCGGACGCCAGGGCACCGAGCGCATGGGAGGAAGAGGAGGGGGCGTCGGCGACTGTGGGCACGGGTGCATGGGTTGCTCGGCAGGGCGACTCCGGCGGGCGCAGCCTTGGCGGGGTGGAGCAGCGCGGGGAGCGAGGTGGAGACGTGTGCGGACGGCGATGGCGCCTGGGAGGGTAGTGCTGCGGCACGGGCGCGCGACGCGGGGAGGGAAATGAGGGGCGGTGCTGCAGGCAAAAACCATGGAGGCGAGGAGGAGGAGCGTTGTGGAGCCGCTAGTCTAGCGCGAACCGGGGCGGGGCACAGCGGCCACACGGGGCCACAGCGAATGAGGAAAAGGATGGGGCGCCAGCACACAGGGGAATAGGAGGAGCGGCACTGCGGAGCAGCAGGCGCAGCGCGGGGCCGAGGGGCGCGTGTGCTCGCATGCAGTGGGAAAGGCGGATACGGCGGACTAGATCTGGGACGCCACTTCCTCGGTAGCAGAAAAATTGAGGGAAGGGAAACAGTGCGAGGCTCGGCCGGCTTGGACCGCCACGGCGGCAGCGGGCCACGGCGTACGCGACAAGGTGCTTGTGTGCGTGCTTTGCTCAGGTGGTAATGGCCCTGACCTGCTTGTCTGGTAGAGTGAAAAAGAGGAGCAGAGACAAGCAGAGGCAAGGACAAGCAAGGGCAGACAACAGAGGTAGACAGACAGAGACATTGATGGTGAACGCACGCCAGGAGGAGAGGAAATGAGATAGGTCCAGGTGTACCAAGCAGAGAAGAGACATGCAAACAGAGAAACAGCAGGCCAGCAGGAAAAAGAAAAGGAGAGAAAGCAGTACACGGCAGTAGCAGCAGCAGCAGCAAGACGACGGACGGAGCAATGCAAAACGTGGCCAGCGCAGTACGAAGCGTGGCGTGCGTGTGTTTCGCCATTTTCTTCCTTTTTCTTTTACCAAATATATAAATTATTATGTAATTACAAATATGTCAATATTTTTTTATCACTAACATCCATACACACATGCATATGTCTATCGTATGTTTAAATGTATACTTATCTATAGAGATAAACTCAGAAAGAAATAAGTTTGGATACTACTTTAATTAATGTAGCAACATGCTTATCAAAACAAAATTCGTGAGCGTATATATACTTATATATAAATATATCTTACGGTATACTACTTTAGACAATTAGCAACAAGAAAATTTCAACAAAGCTCGAATTTAAATTAGATCCAAAGGCTATATATATATATATATATATATATATATATATATATATATATATATATATATATATATATATATATATATATATATATATATATATATATATATCGTCCTATTTAATAATGTATTTTATGCCATTCTATTTTTGAGTTCTCGCCTACTCTAATCGTGCTCTAATTTATTATTAACAAGTTAATAATTACATGTTTAGCGCTAAAAGAGTCATGTAACACCGGAGGTGTTACAGGCGAGACGGCTCCCATACCCCCGAGGGGTCGGGTGACACGGAGCCCGTGCCCGAGGGGTCTGGCGAGGCGGAAACCGTCACATAGGAGTTGGTCGAGACTAAAATACGTCTTTGATTATCTAGACAAGTTTGTCGTCCGCGGTTCTCAGATTCCTTCTTCGAATATCCCTAATACTGATACCCGATACTGTGCCACTTAGACGAAGTGGATGTCGATGCTGTGCCGCTTAGCATAACCCTGCTTGAGGGCTTGCGTGCAGTGGTGACGATGCTGGAACTTGATGAGGAACGCTTGCGGATGGTGACTGGTGACGACGACGTCGCCGAGCCTGAGGTGGAACTCAGCACGGATGGCCGCCTCCACCTCCTTTGGTCGTCCCATGTTGGGCGGCCCGCTCATGGCCCAGGAGACTGCTGCCGTCTCCTCCCACTCCCTTGGGCACGCCTCCGTGGCATAGGAGGTTGGGATGAGGCATTCGTCCTCATCCGGTCTCGTCGCCGAGTTGCCGAGCATCGCCAGCATCTATGAACGTCTCTTGCTCCCATGCCCCCTTCAAAAAAGACATAAAAAATTGCATGAAAAAATGAATAAAAATTATTAATGGATAGACGATGTAAAGACATGTGCCCATGCAAATTTTGAGGTAGAAGGACAGACCAAAAGGAGAAAATCAGCTTATTTGCTCGGCCCGGTGCACTGTTTACTTGGATCCATGACCCCCATCTATTGGCATGCTGATTTGTCTTTTCTTTGGGTCTCTCCTTGCACAAAATTTTGTTCATCCTCAAATTCTGTAATTAATGTGCATTTTTACATCGTCTACATTTCTATATTTTCGGTTGAATTTTTAGTGCATATTTTAACAGATTTGTTCGAGGTGGGAGGCTTGGAGCATGGGAGGGGTGGGAGGAGAGAAGATGTTCTCGGATCCGTTAATCTGCACGCCGTCAATTGGAGTCAGGAAAACGACCATGCACAAAGACGATATATCCGTTCGGCTTACCTTAAAAGCCTTCGACTTCTTTTTTCAGCTGGAACAGTGGTTTTCTCTCACAACAATTTAGCTTTGGCTTGTTTTTTCAGCCAAGCGAACGGAGCCTAATTAAGCCTTAATTATCCGTGCATAATTTGTTAATTGCGTTCCGTTTTCAAGCCTCATAATTATTCGGACTCCAATAGTATGGATGTAGCACCACTATCAAAATCACCTACGATACAACAAAAAAAACAGTTTTTAAAAGTTAAGGATAAAAAACCGGATTTATAGATAAGGAGGGGAATCGGACGGCCGCGAAAGTTAAGGGGGCTAAAAGGACCCTTTTTTTCATTTTAGACAGGACACTTCTTAGAAAAGTCTTAAAGCCAATTTCATTTTGGGCCATCGTTGAGAATGGCGACGGTGGGGCTTTTTCTAGGCCCAATTTCATTTTGGGCCATGATTTTGATATGAGTCAAGGATCAAAGTAGTCTCTTCAGTGCAATTGGTGATCTTGTCTTGTGTTTAATTAATTTTCATAGAAAATGTTCAACCATTCATACAAAAGATTATCAACTTCACTACACTATGAGCTATGCTTTACCATTTTTTTAGACAAGTTCCATTTTTTATTCTTATAAAAATATAACCAACCATGTGGAAATTATTTCTTAAAATTTGGCTGCTGGACCCAAGGTATTTATCTAGGACAATCACAAGGGATCTGGCAATACATATAAATCATGCTGTTAAAATTCATGTTCTTGTGTTGTTGCATATATATGTAATTTATTTTTTCTACCACAAAAACGTTGTGGCGGGGGGGGGGGGGGGGGGGGGGGGGGGTTGATGAATTGGAATTTAGGGCGTTGTGCCGTTCTTGCTACCCAACATACACTTAGGCCTCGTTCGGCAGCTTGGGATCCAATCCAGGAGATTATTCAATCCAGGCCAGGAATTAGTTGATCCACTTGCTGGCACTCATTCCAGGCCTGGGTTTAATTCCTCAGCAGAACCAATCTAGGAGGCTCCAATTTGCTGTTCGGTTTGGCCAGGGATCCATCCAGGGCTGCTGACAGCATGTACACGTACATATCCAAGCATTTAACTAACACAACAGAATATGATCAGGCTTGGAACAATTCAAATTACCATGCAAAGCAAACCCAACAGAAATTTCATAACCTGACAAACAAATATAAGTGCTTGTCATAAATAAATCCCATGTTTTGGGGTTCTTGATCTTCAAGTCTATCATCATGCTCTCATACATGTAGAGATAATGGGCAGCAACAATAGCAGAGTACCATAGATAAAGGACATGCTAGCTAGTGCCAAAAGTGACAAAAGGTGCACCAAAAGGCTGTCATGATCAACTCATGAAATTACAATCTTTTCTCACACAAACCATCACAAAGTGCATAAATCCAAAGCATAATTTAAACCAGTAGATAACTCGTCTAAGCCTACTCAAGTGACCAGGCACTTTGTTCAACCCAATGTTTCTTGATCATTGACTCATTTGGCTCCCTGAAAATGACAGCGAGCTTTTTTACAAATTACTGAATAATTGAACGAAAATGACTCACAATGTAGTCAACCAAAACATAATTGAATCAATATGTCAGTTTAAAAGCCTTGATTAGTTATGAAACTAATCGGTTCCTTCATAGGCTCTATCCCTATCTCTTGCAGTGGCTTCTCGACACGTCACTGTTTCCTTTCAGAAAGCCAAGCATCAAGATCACTGTAAAAGGACAACAATTTTCAAGCTAAATGACAGAAGCATATCTCAACTTTCAACCTCACTGTAAAAGGACAACAGAATCGGCTAACAACAAACACAGCCCTAACGGGAAATGCATCTCTGCAGTCCAAATCCTCTTACTAGCAACTCAGTTGTCAAAATGTTCTCATCTCTCAGGGCTGCACAGAACTAGAAAGTATTTCTTCTTTCAGGTTTCTGAACATTTCTCTATGGAACATGGGCATCGTCACAAAAAAACGACTAATTTTGTTCTTCTAACTGCCACCATATATTATTTAACTGACACCAAGATCATTGCGTTCTTCTAATAGTTGTTCCTATATTATAGTCAGCATCTCATTTGAGAATGCAAATGCAAGGATGTATTTTGCATTATTGTGGGGAATTATCTAATATGGTACCTAAGGTTATGTGACTGACCAAGCCTAGAGAACTCAACGTAGAAGCATATAAATTTATAATCATATAGAAGCTTCTGGGGTGTACCTTCTGGAGTTGGTAACAGATCCCAAGAAGACAGAGGTTCACCTTCCCCAACTCCAAATGGTTCTGGAGGGATCTACAGGTAACAAGAAAAGGTATCTGTTAAGCAAAAAAACCCAAATCATTACTTACAAAAGTCCTACATCTATACGTTTTAAACAAAATGAATTTCAAGGATCAAACAGGAGACTAGCATCTTCATGAATTAGCACAAGTGCACAGGCATGCAGCTGGGTACTGCTATTGTTGTCACACCATCAGAGTGGCAGCAACACATGAAAATATTTTACAAAGTACATATAAGTTCCACCAAATAAAGATGCACCATTGTTTCAAAAAAAAGAAAGAAAGATTGTTAAGGTCTGATGTGACTACCCTTCTTTTAGACACATGATCGGGCAAACTGACTCTGTCACTGCAGGCCTTAACTAGTAAGATTGTTAAGGTCTGCTGAACACTGCTACATATGCACTATGCAGATTGCAGAACATCTAGACAGGGCCAATGCCATTTCATGGAACAGATAGATCAGCTCTGTAACAGCACATCATGACTTTAAAGTCAGTATTGTAGAGCATCAATCTTTTTCTGAGTGCTCAGAAAGCTTATCTATATAAACATTAAAAAAAGAACAAATTCACTAAAATGTGTTCCTCTATTGATTGGAGAACACACACAACCAGTGAACGGAAAGTTTTCAACATAGCAATGCTTCCTTTATTGTGAGGAGAGGTAGAGGTAGACCAAAATTAACATGGAGGGAGACCATAAAAAGATATTTGAAAGCTTGGGATATACCTAGAGATCTATGTTTGAATAGGAGTGCTTGAAAAGCAACTATTGATGTGCCTTAACCGTGACTAGGGGCTCTTGGTGGGTTTCAACTCTAGCCTACCTCAACTTGTTTGGGACTGACAGGCTGTGTTGTTGTTGTTGTAATGCTTCCTTTATTGAAAAAAAAAATTGATTCTGCCATCTGCCATCTTGTTTGGGCAAAATCTTAAGTGCAAACATCTATAGAACTAGTGAACCACGCACTACTACTTTCCTGTAAGTACTTTCAGTTTTTAGTGTGTTGCTAAAGGCACTCATCTGGCTTCAAATCTTGTGGCCGCAATTTACATGCGCACAACACAAGTGCTTATCCATGGCTAGCAAATGGTGGGAAACAGACTGGCCATCCCGACTCACTGTCAAATGTATATCAACAAGTGTATTTTCTGCCTGAATGCAGCAGCAGCCGCAGTGCAGTACAGTCAAGAACAGCAGTAGCAGTAGGTGAGATCATAGACCAGAGATTCAGAGCCATCAAATGGAAGTACTGTTCCCCAACGTGCAGGGAGGGATTCGATCTTAGCAACTGGCCACCGCACTAGCTGATCGCCGTCCGACGCGAGTTAACCTTCCTCGGGACTGCCTGCATGTCGGCCAGTCCTTGCGGACGTCGGTGCTGGTGGAGTCCTACTCGTTGGCCCACCTGGCGGCCAACCCCAAGGATGCGGTGCTGCTTCGCCGGCGACGAGCGATGAGTGATGGATCTAGTGAGGATCAAGCGACGGAGCGCAAGAACCCTAGCGCTGGGGAGAGAAGAGGGCAAGGAAGACAAGAGCGGTGCGTTACCGGCGAGAAGGCGTCGGAGAGCATGGGCCATGGGCGATGGATGGGAAGCGGTCGCCGTCGCCTCCCCACGCGATGCGCCGCGCCGTCGCCTTCCGACTCGGCAGGATAGAATCCGGATGTCCGAGGGTCCGTCTCCATTCCGTGCCGAGGAGGGGGGGTAAAAAGGCCCGGATTGAACTATTTTCATTCCGGCCGCATCTAACAGAACGGCTATTCCTGGTCCAACCTGGCTTCGAACCGGGCCATGCCGATCCGGGCGGATCAGGCCGCGATTCAGGCCATTCCGGGCCAAAACGAATGAGGCCTTAGGCTCTGTTCAGTTAGGGCTATACGACGCCAGGAACCATTCCCGCCATGAAAAACTTATATAAATTAAAGTAACGATTCCAGCTAGGAATTATTCCCGGGGTTCATTCCCCTGGAAGCGAACGGGCCTAACAAGGCTGACACAAACGTGTTTATGATAGCATGGTCAACGCACTAGCAAATATTGAAGACTTTTGTCCTTCTTTTTCATTGAGTTTTTCTTCTGAGTGCTGCTGATTATGGTACTAGAGGGTCTGACCAGGATATATATGCCTGGGTCGTGGGTGCAAACCTGTCATTTTAGCATGTTTGCCAGTTCAACATATAATATATATAGCAGGATTATCCCAAATTTAATTATGTAGAGCTTGTTTCTTCAAGTTCCAGAGACTAACATCTCCAAAATTTATGGTCACTAATTCATTTCTATAAATACAGAAATAGGTTTGCAAGTACTTTTAGAGTATATAATAAAGTTCAGTTTTGACGTTTTGCATGTAGCTAGATTTTTAAAGCACACTGTTCATACGCCATCATTACATATTTGCATTGCTTGAGCTAGCTAATTTCTCCTATCTTTTAATTAACAAACCCACCCTTTTTTATCTTCAATGCATTGAGGAATAGCTGCAAGTTCAACACATCAAATCCATCGTGGCTTGTCCAAATGGGATTTATTGAATAATGAAAAAAATGCATGAAACTGATCTCTTCGTATAGCTGCATGCGCATTTTTGTCAGAATGCATGAGATTGACCTGAGATAGAACACTGTTCGGGCCAGTCACTGGGTTTTGTGTTCTGTAACCCCTCATTTAACAAGGTGCAGTTTGACTTGGGGGTCATCTGAATTGATCTTTGATTAGTGATTAGTTAAGTAGAAAATCATGACAGTAGGAATTTACTACATATGAGCATCAGTAGTGGTTACATACCTCCATTGATCAGGTTTGTATCCATGTACAAATCAGGACTGAAACTCAGGCCTTGTTTAGTTGGTGCCCAACTTCCAAAAAGTTGCTACAGTACCTGTCACATCGAATGTTTGCGGCCCGTGCATGGAGCATTAAATGTAGACGAAAAGAAAAACTAATTGCACAGTTTGGTGGGAAATTACGAGACGAACGTTTTGAGCCTAATTAGTCCATGTTTGAACACTATTTGTCAAATAAAAACGAACGTGCTACAGTAGCCCCAAAATCCAAATTCACCTAACTAAACAAGGCCTCATACAACAAGGCCGGAATTAACTAATTCCAATTATAGTCGAAATTATTCGATGACTGAACCAGAAACACAATTTGCAAAGAAAAGAAAAGACATTGGAATGGAGGAGATGAAATGGTAACTGGATTGCTTGCATATCGGTATGGATAATCAGGTGGGTACCAGTAGTATCTGAAAAGGAAAAATTGCAGAACATCTTCAGGAGAGGCACGGAGGTGATGGAATCTCTCATCTCTGGCTCCCTCGCGCTCGCTCGGGCCGAGCCTGGGAGAAACGAAAAAAAAATTCTTTCCCCCGAAGCCAGGCCGAGGGCTGCTTTGCAGACGTGCGGGGCCAGCTCCCAACCCTGTCCAGCCAATCAAACAGCTTACGTTGCACTGCCAGGGCACGGTGGCCCATTTGGTACAGGCAAACAAACGCACACTAGTTGCCTATATATATTTTCTAATAATGATAGTATATGTGTTTTGGTTGACAAAACATGAATCAAGATCATAGTTGAATGGAAAAGAGAGAGACAACAGAACAGGAAGATGTGCTCCACATGGCTCCGATCGGTGCCAGACGCTCTGCGGTATCTTCCTTTCCAATATAAAAGATGTGCTCCACATGGCAATAAAAACTCCAGATTTAGCTCTAGGTGCAGTGATTTTGCTCCACGTGGCAATCGGTTTTGGTAAGAGTTGGGATTGCATATTTTGTAGTAAGTACACTCAGTGTTGATTCCTATGAACGACATAATGTTGAACTCCCAAATTGTTTGGCTTTGGCTACGTAGAAATTGGATGAAGGCGTGCACGGCGTCTCAACGGTGGAGATAGCACATGCTGCAATACATTTTTTTCTCCCCAAACGTGATATTCTTTTTCTTGTTTGCTATGGTTTTTTATATAAAAAATAAACTAATCTATGTAAAATTCATATATGAAAAAATCTGTCGAATTTTTAGACGTTGCGAATGTTGTTCTTTGATGTCCTGCTGTCTTGGCTCTCATTGTGTTCAAAGTTAGAGGAGGAAATATGACAAGTTGCATAAGATACAGCAGATGATATTTTATCATGTTTCAAGCATTGTTCATGCATGTTGCATAGTACTTCATTGTTTCAGTCATATGCAACATAGGAGGATAACACGTGCAACATCGGGGAATAGCACGTGCAACATCATAAAATTCGATATATTCTACCCTTCAAAATCTGTTGACAAATAAATAGATATTCCATTGTAATAAATACCCAAAATAATTTAGGTGCATCTACTCGTCTACCGGTTGGAAATCCAGAGGCTAAAATTTAGGAGTGTCACATCGGAATGTCACATGTGAGTGTTTGGATAGTAATAATACAATAAATTACATAAATCCTCAGTAATCCAGGAGACGGATTTATTAAGCTTAATGAATCTGTCATTAGCACATGTTTACTGTAGCACCACATTGTCAAATCATGGACTAATTAGGCTTCAAAAATTCATCTCGCAAATTAGTGGCAATATGTGCAATTATTTATTTTTTTTAATCTATATTTAATAATCCAAGTATATGTCTAAACATTCTATATGATATGGACTAAACTTTAGGGTGAGAAACTAAACAAGTCATGAATCAGGCTCCCCCTTCACGTTACGTCAGAGAATGACAAATAAACTCGTGTCGAGTTGAAACCGCAAACCGCCTCCAAACCCAACCTGGCCCTTGAGAAAACTGAAACACCACCGTTGCCCGTTACCTACTACTGCTTACTACTACTAGCCCCACATTGTTCAAAGTTGAAACGTGCACGGCGCACATCATGATATACCACTACTCGCAGTAAAAAGAAATATATCACGACGCCTTTCAGTGAGGGAGTGAGGAGGGAGGGACGAGAGGACGACGAAGTTGGGTGGTGAGTATGCAGAGTAGTGGTCAGTCCTGTACGACTCCTGTTGTGCCCATCCTGCACAACGTGCCCCTGCTGCAGTGCGGCACCGGTACCGTGAACGAAGCATGCATGAGGATCCGATCCGGAGCCAATGCCGCGCGGAGTAGTTTTGGACGGACGCACGAAAGGGACCGGCACCGGCGCCGCCCAGGACCGGGACCGCCTGAGCCTGAACCCTGATCAGTAGCACGTTCGTTGGGTCGTATTTAGCTTATAAGCCATGGCTTATCAGCCAACGAATAGTATTTTTCTCTCACACTAAACCAGCCAACAGTACTTTCAGCTATAGCTTATAAACTAAACCAGCTCAAACGAACAGGGCCTAGATTTTTCAAAGGCCTTTACTTTTTGCTCCCATTCTTCAAAAAAATATTTTTTGCTTCCGGAACCAAACCAAACACGCCCTACATGGATCTGCTTCAGCTAGAGTGGCAGGAAAACGTGGCTCGTGTGGTGCACTGTCTGTTCTTCCCTCACCAATTTGATTGTGTTACAACGTGGCATGTTCCGCCATTTAATTTCTGGGCCATTTTTGAGCACATGAATCTCGTAGGGGAACCTCGTACGAGTTTGGTAGGGGATTAGAACAGCTCTGCAGGGGCCAGGGCCCAGGGGGGTTTCTGCTGTAAAAACGGGGTCTGCTGCTACTCCAACCGGGGAAAAAACAAAGGCTTGTTCAGTCAGTCCTCTGCTGCAGCCGTGCTTGCACGTCTTCGCCGTCGCCGATACTGTATGTTTTTTGTTGGCAGCAGATCCAATGCCAACAGCCGCCGGGGTAACCAAAGATTCCACTGCAATCCATCGAACAGCGGCTTCGTCTCTGGTCTCTTTCCAGTTTCCATTCAGGGAAGGGAAGAAGATCTGAAGATGTAACCAGAAATGCCTTTTACAGCAGCTTCAACCATTTTCTTATTATCGTATGCTAGCTAGTCCTATCTGCGGGGCAACTTTTAATTAACGACCGCGCCATTCAGACGCAGATGAGAGCACTCCACTGACGAGCGAAGCATGAGAATCCGATGCCGATGCGTGCATTCCTGTCGCCACCGGCAACCGCGCGTAGCGTAGATAAATGGTACTAGTACTAGTAGTTTTGGACGGGCCACAAGATGTTCGGTTGGCTGGTTCATATCTGATTCATAAAAAAGTACGGTTGTCTGATTTATGTGAGAAAAAAATACTATTTAAACTAAAAATTTACGATCGTTTACGATAAGCCATAGCCAAACAAACAGGCTGCGGACCGGCCGCCCGGGAGCGGAGCCCTGCCTGATCCGATCTGCTGGCTGGTGCTTCTGTGTGGTAGCCTCCTGGTAGGGGTGTTGTAGAGTAAAACTGTCTCAGCACGTGTCTAACCGTGCTGCAAAATGTGCTCGTAGATACGCTAGGCATCTGTCGTGCTCCACTTCTTGTGAGCCTTACGCTGGATTAGGGCTTTCCAACGCACCACGGTGGCGACTACATTTGATTGCAGCGTCCTCTCTCTCCAAACGTGAAATATTCTATTTGGGTCACCCCCCGTAAGACACGACGTATAATACTCCCAGCTGCCACGTAAGCACTCAAGGTCTAGATTGCCATTAGCGGTGGTTCCGCAGAGTGGCAGAGCTGCCAACAGGAGCAACTATAGCTTGGTACGATGAAATGCAGAAGCTCTAGCTGTGGCTTATGTCGTGGAATACTCCCTCCCTCCCTTAAAAAAAATACAATTCTAGAATAGGGTCATGGTTTAGTATTTCAAATTTGACCAATTATAGTTAAAAAAATATAAATATTTATAATATCAAATAAACATGTAAAGTGTTTTTTTAGGAAACGTGTAAAGTGTTTGTTTGATTGACTTCAATTTGATTAAGCCAAAAGGACCTGTAATTTGGAATGGAGACGAGGTTCACTGAATACCTGATGCACTATTCGTTCTTCCGTCGCCATTTTGTTGATTGTGGTAGAAAGTCGGGTGTCCTGTCATTCCTGTCGCCATTTTGTTTAGTTGCCCAAATTTGAAAATTTGGGCTACTGTAACACTTTTGTTTTTATTTGGCAAATAGTGTTCAATCGTGGACTAATTAGACTCAAAACGTTCGTCTCGCAATTTCCAACCAAATTGTTCAATTAGTTTTTTTCGTCTACATTTAATGTTCCATGCATGTATCGCAAGATTCGATGTGATGAATACTGTAGCACTTTTTTGGATTTTGGGGTGGAAACTAAACACGCTCGAAATCACATACGAGGAGTTTGGTAGGGATTAGATTACAACAGGAATTTCTACTGTACAAATGTGGTATGCTACGCTGCCTTCAAATAGAAAAACAACGCACTTTTCAAAAAAAAAAGGAGAAAAGAAAAACAAAGACTTGTTCAATCCTCTGCAGCCGTGCTTGCACGTCTTTTCCGATTATGTTTTGTTGGCGACAGCAGCAGATCCAAAGCCAACAGACAGCCGCCAGGGTAACCATAGATTCCATTCCAATCCATCGGAGCTTCGTCTCTGGCTCTCTGCTCTCTTTCCATACAAGGAAGCAAAATGTCATTACAAATGCCTTTTACAGCACCTTGAACCAACCATTTGCTGTGGGTAACTTTTAAACAACTGCGCCATTCAGATGCAGATGCAGAGCACTCCACTGACACTGATCTGACCCAAACCAATACCGGAAGCTGTTTTCCATGGTGGTGCAGCCAAAGCACACGGTTTTGTAGTTGTACTTTTGAGATTCCTTTGTATTGCGCCTGACCGATTGTTGCTGACACCGCTGTCAAGACTCAAGAAAGCAGCTTACCAACCGTAATCAGCAGCATTCAGGGGGTTTGCCCTCCGGAGGTCGCTGTCGCAACCAACGCACTGCGAAAATTGGGACGACAGGGGCTCACTGAGTCCGAAGTCCGAACGACATCTGGTTTTTGACTGGAAATTGCTCCTGATCCAAGATCCTTAGTGAAAACACACACAAAGCTAGTGTATTTGAGCCCTTGTTTAGTTGAGGAGAAAGTTGGAATTTGGCTACTGTAGCACTTTCGTTTTTATTTAGCAATTAATGTTCAATCATGGACTAATTAGGCTCAAAACATTCGTCTTGTAATTTCCCACCAAACTGTATAATTAGTTTTTTTCATCTATATTTAATGCTCCATGCATGTATCGCAAGATTCGATGTGGTAGATACTGTAGCACTTTTTTGGAACTTTTTTTTGCAACTAAACACGGGCTGAGATTGCTTCTGATTCTCTCATCCTGGTATTAGAAACTCGCAATGTCAAAGATTGCTTCTTTATTCATTTTCTTCGTCACCACTATCACAAATTCCAATGCCAAGCTGCCACATTTCCAAAGATAATATTTTTTTTTCTCTCCCTCACATGGAAATGGAATGCAGTAGAACTGACAAGGAAGAAAGATAATATATTTTTTTTCTCTCCCTCACTTGGAAATGGAATGCAGTAGAACTGACAAGGAAGAAAGAGTTTGGGGGTTCTTCTTCCTCCTCCAAAAAACGAGAGAGAGAATCACAAAGAGTGAAATCTGAATTGGGAGAGAATACAGATACAGAAACTCAGCAATGCCAAAGATTGCTTCTTTATTCATTTTCTTCGTCACCATATCACAAATTCCAATGTCAAGCTACCACATTTCCAAAGATAAGATTTTCTTTTTCTCCCTCACTTGGAAATGGAATACAGCAGAACTGACAAGGAAGAAAGAGTACGGGAACCCCTCTCAAAAAGTCAAATCTGAATTGAGGGAGAAGAATACAGATACAGACTGGTACAATGTCGATCATGACATGAGCAGCAAGCACGGTGGTCGGAGGAGGAGGATTGGATTATTACTAATAACAAATGAGGTTGAACGAGACGAATCCCCCGGCGGCCGTGGCTACTTGCGGACGTTGGAGGAGGAGACGTTGGGGGCGTGCGGGGATCCCTCGAAGAGCTGCTTCCGGAGCACGTCGTGGAGGCCGTCGAAGAGCTTCTTCTTGACGGAGTCCATGGCCCACTCGAGGCGGTTGAGCAGCTCGGTGGAGTTCTTGTTGTACATGAAGAGCCCGTTGTAGAGGTCGAAGCTGTCGCTGCAGGTGTTGTCCACGAGGCGGAGCAGCGTCTCGTACCCCTTGGTGTCGATGGGCGTGGAGCGGAGCTCCAGCATGGCGAGCATCCTACCGACGGTGTGGGTCAGGAACTGGGTCTCGGCGGCGTGCGCGTCGTGCTCGGCGCACGACATCTCCACCATCCGGCACCCTTCCCGCTCGAAGATGTTGAGGAACGCCTCGGCGCGGGCGCGGCGGGCCGGGCAGTCCCCGACCCGGACCTTGTCGAACACGAAGGGGAGGCCGTCCCAGCCGTCGCGCGCCGACTCCGGGCCGAACATGGGGTGGGTGCAGATAACGTCGAAGTCGGGGGGTAACGAGCTGAGCAGCAGATTCTTGGGGAACTCCTTGACGGAGAGCACGTCGACGAAGAGCGTGTTGCGGCGGAGGCGGTGGACGGGCAGCGAGCGGAGCACGGCCTCGGCGGAGAGGATGGAGGTTGCGAGGAGCACCACGTCCGGGTGGCACTCGCACAGATCGTGCGTGTCGGTGAAGAAGGAGGCCCCCAGTGTGGACGCCAGCGCGGAGTGGTCCGTCCGGGAGTGCGCCAGCAGCGTGTGCCCCTGCCGCGCGAAGGTGCGCGCCAGGAACTGCCCGAAGTTGCCGAACCCGACGATAGCGATCTTCAAGCGCTGATGCTCCTCCAGCAGCCCCGCCGCGCGGGACTCGAAGTCAAAGGGCTGGGCGGCGTCCAGCGCGCGGATGCGCTGGGCCCGCGCGCGGAGCGGCGCCGGGGACGCCGCCCCTGGGGCGTGCCCGCGCCACCGCCGCGGGGAGGCGAGGTGGGTGGCGCCCCCCGCGGCCGGGGCCGGCGGGTGGTGGCGGTGGGGACGGGTTGGTTGGTAGAGACGGAGGGTGGAGGTGGAAGACGACAGCATCTTTGCTTGGGGGAGTTGGGGTTGGGCTCTCGGCTGCCGCTGCCGCTGCCGCCGCTGCTGCTCTCCTCACCTCCTCTGGCGTTTCCTTCGGCCTTTGGGTGCGGTTGCTGGAGAATCAAACGACCCAAGTAGTAGGTGACAGACGCCAGGATCATTTGGGGTTGATTCCAGTGTACTATTTGCATTTATAGAGTTTTAATAGCAGTAAAATAGGAGAATGAACAATGGGTAAATATTGCACAATGGTAATTTGGGGGAAAAAAAGGGGGCAATCAAGGACCACTCCCCACTGTTGTAAAATGTACAGCACAAAATGCTTTTAGGCTGCGTTTGGAAGTAGGTACTGAGACTCCGAATTCGGAATTGGAATTGCAAATTCCGAATGCCGCTGTTTGGATGTCATGGAATTTGGAATTGGAAATGAAACTCAATACCAATCGGTATTGGTCCCGCTCTCACCTCTTCACCCTTGATACCGAGCCGAGCCTCTCCGTATTCGCTGGAATCGCGTTGCCCCCGTCCCCCGCGTCTCTCTCTCTCACCCCCTTCGTCTTCGACACGAGAAGTTGCGCCACCGCTCCCTGCCTCCCTCGCGTCGTCGTCGCTCCCTGCCTCCCTCACCGGCGGGCTGCGGCGCCCTCCCTACCTCCATCGCGGGTGGCGTCACCGTCGCTCCCTGCCTCCCTCGCTGGCGGGCCACGCCGCCCCTCCCTGCCTCCCTCGCCGGCGGCTCGCGCCGTCGCTCCCTGCCTCCCTCGCCGGCGGGCCACGCCGCCCCTCCCTGCCTCCATCGCCAGTGGTGTCGTCGTCTCTCCCTGCCTCCCTCGCCGACGGGCCGCCCCGCCCCTCCCTGCCTCCATCGTCGGTGGGCCTTGCCGCTGCTCCCTGCCTTCCTCCGCTGGCGGGTTGTGCTCCACGGGCGGCAAAGGGAATGAGATGTTGTCTGTCAATTCCAATTTGATGATATGGATATCCAAACATGAATTGGTATTTGCCACTCAGTTGAATTATATCTAGCAATTTCATCTGCATCCAAACAATACCTTTGGTATTTTATCCATTTCCAAAACTAGTCTGATTTGGTATTCAAACCAATTCAATTCCAAGCCCTCCAATATTTATATCCAAACGAATCCTTAGGGCTCGAGCCAGCAGCCAATATTCCAACCAGGCGTATTCAAACCAAGCACCTTAGTTTTGTTTTAAATCAAATCTTTTAATTTTTTATCATTTTCAGAGAAAAGTATAATAAAATCTATGATATCAAATAAATAAAATGATAAGAGGTATTTTAGTGTGAATTTAATGGAACAAGTTTGATGATGTACTCGATGCATTTTATGGAAACTCGTTCAATTAGAAAAAATTTGTCTCATACTACCTCCGTCCTGAAAAGAATGTAACCATGAGTTACGAGCCATGAAAAGTGAGTCACGTTTGACCAAGTTTCTAGTAAATAATATTCACATTTATGCCTTTAAATTAATTTATTATAAAAATATATTTCATAAATAATTTAATGATATTTATTTGGTATTATAAACATGGATACTTTTTTTATTTAGAGTTGATCAAACTTATAAGGTTCTAAAATGTGATACTGTACTAGAATTGTATTCTTTTTGGGGACAGAGATAGTATACTAGAACAAAACTACCAATACATCTAGCATTTTTGGTATAAATGGAGTAAATGGCTAACTGTTTAGGTAAAATATTCATAGTTTGGAACAAAGCCATAAAGTACGGTAAAAGCAACATATATTATGTAAGCAATGCTTAAGAAAAATCCCTATACTCCCTCCGTTCATTTTCAGCTGCCAGTTTGTAGTATAATAGTCAGAGGCATAATGATCACTTTTTAACTTCTCTTCCATGCACTCTGAAAATGTTATTTTAATAATCGTAGTGTCAAAGGAGCAAATTATCATAATTGAAGAATGTCTTCTAACAAAAACAACGTTGAGTATTGTCCATCAATATCAATATTGAAAAGTGTCCTACTACAAATTTAGCCAGACTTTTAAGGGGTGTATTTCAGTATCATCATTTTTCTAACCATTCTCATAGTAGTTGTAGAGGTAAATCAACCAGGTGGAGATGTGTCGGTGTTTCAAGTTACCACCGATGAGTAAATTTCTAATATTGCGCGTCTGGCTCGGATGGTGTGCTTAGAGGACATGAGGTTTATACTGGTTCGGACAGAAAATCCCTACGTCCAGTTCGTTGATGTTGCTCATGTTACTAGCACTGCAAGTTTGTAGTCGGGGGTACAAACGGGCGAGAGAAGGAAAGGATCCCAAGTCTCTGATGGAAAGAGTGAACGGGTGCTGAGAGCTCGATCGCTGCTCAGCCGTGTGTTCATGTCGTGTTCTTGTGTGTTTATCTCGTGTTCTGATCGGTTCAGGGTGATTCGATCGGTCCTCGATGGGTCGATCCCCTCTAGGGGACGCCCTGCTTTCTCTTTTATAGGCCAAGGGAAAGCACGGGTTACAGCGGAGGAAAAGAGAAGAATGAGAGGGAGAAGAAGTCCTTCAGGATCGCCGGGTCCTTCTTCTCCTTTATGCGGGTTCCGCCGACCCTGTAGATGTCAACATGGGTAGCTCCACGTCACGGCCCTGTCCGTCACTGGCGCCACGCGCAGGCGTCGTCTACCGGTCATGGCGTTCCATTCCGTCCCCGCGGACGTCGTGATGAACTAACGTGCCTGTCAGTGTTCGTATGATGGTTAGGTAGAACAACACCGGCACGTTCGACGCTGTTTTTGATGTGAACCCTCAGGTATGGGCCATCACGGCCACGGGTTACATCGGGGCGTGCCGGTCTCTTCCTTAGTGTCAAAGTTTTGACCTAGGGCCATACGTCTGGATCTAGAGTGATTGGTGCTGGTATGGGACCCCGTCGGGCGAGGCAGAGCCAGCGGCCTCGGGGTCAGGGGAAGCGGAGCCCTCCCCCAAAGGTCGGGCAAAGCGAAGTGTGGCAGAACCACCTAATATAATGCCTCCCAGGAGTACTTGTCTTTCATTAGACACTAAGTACCCAAAGGAGAACACTAAATTACTCGGTTCCATCGGGCACACCTCAAGAGAGAACCCAAAAATCCACATTTTTCCACCAGGATCACAAATGAGAGAATAAAGCTTACATCATTTTTAACCATTTCTTACATCACTTTTAATACAACATCAGAGTATAATATTTATTATTAAAACAACGAAATGTAATCATATTATCAGAGTTATGAATAATTTAATTTAACAGCGGAATATAAACATGTGATCAGAATTACAGCGAAAATAAACATCTACTTATGATATGGTGAAGTATTGATGAATATAAACTATAACACAGATTATAAAACTTCTATTTATAAAAATGTTTAGCGAGAGTTATAAATAAAAACTATGATCGCAACGTAAAGAAAATCCTCTCTGAGCCCACCAGGAGGAATCTACATACAAGAGTCAGCTCTAGCATCCACCTGTCACCTGCAACAGTGGGAAATAAAAACCTGAGTACTCAATTGTACTCAGCAAGACTTACCCGACAAGAAGAAAGAAAAGACTCTAAGGATATGCAAGGCTATCTGACTTGTGGGTTTATTGCATCTGCAGGAAGAATTACTAAAAGTGTGTCCTTATATTCGATTCTTATTAGCAGTGCATTAGTTCATTAACTAACCATTCTATGTAAGCACCTGTGCTACTTTCAAGCAGGTGGTAAGCAATCAGATTTCTATTTCTTCACATTTCCTCTTTTAGTTCTTACTATGGTGTTAGGCCGTAGACAAGCCATACCGGAACGCCGGCGATTCGTGAATCAATGTCCCAGCTGGGTACCCCGAAAACACATACCCCGTTTATACCCTGGGCACAAGCAGGACCAACCCACTACCCTCCTGTCACGTGGTCCAGGTCCCCGTACAAACTGGGACTCCAAGCCCCCGCCCCTGAGTCTTGGACTAGTGCGGTGCAAGGACATTCCAACCCAAAAACCACCATGATAGTCGGTCCAGAAAGAGCCGGAACCCATGATAAGAAAGTAACAAGTCTTCTAAGCGTCCATACCTAAGTATATGCTTGGGATAATAAGTCTGTGACTTGCCTAGAGTCCTTAACCGACACGGACAGGGAACACAGTGTAATCAAGCTATGCTCCGTGGCCACAGGACACAACCTCTCACACCCACCAATACCCAAACCATTTTCCTGCCCGGTCACCATTTTCCTTTCCACCATTTATATATTCTAAGTGATAATAATACAGTAATATATTTTCTACCGGAGTCTTAGCATAGCATTCTACACGATCCTGTCATACTAGTAAGACTCATAGGATAAATATATATATATGCAGGTGGGTTTCAATCAACTCCTTAAAACTTAATGCACAAATATAATTTAAACTGTAGAAAAGTAGGGGTTATGCACCGGGGCTTGCCTGGGTAAGATATATACTAAAAGTTAGTATCTGCATCTTCAGATCATGCACCATCAACTGAATAGAAAACCCATTGCATCATCTCCTGGAGAGAATACGATTACACCATCTTCGGATTCCCAATCATCCTTCAATTGATCCGTTGACCCATCATCGTACCTATATGATATGCATTGATGTAAATGCATAGATGTAAATAATCAACGACAACCAAAATGCTTAGAAATCCGATCACGCCTCACAATCTAACGAGATAGCTCTAACGACGACCGTACTTAGGCTACATATCCATATTATCGGATAAGGCGTTATTTCCCAACAAATATTTTAGTTATAAAGTTCCAAGGTGTTTTTTTTATTCCATTCTATCGATTTAATCATTATTCGAAATAGGGCATCATTATCTATCTAGCAAACTAATTATTCTGGAGCTACAAAAATTACAGTGAGCACCCAGATCCAACACTATTACCAATTTATTACAACAATTCCTATAAGTTCATATTTTTACAATATTAAGTATCTCAAATTAATTATATAGCTTCCAAAAATATTATTAAACTATATAAACAAAGTATACTAGTAGATAGACCATGATTTTAGGAGACTAACAAAATTGGTTTAACAATTTTTGGAAAACTACACAAATTTATATTAATTTTACAAATTTATTCCCGAAACTAAATTAGCTAATTGTTTTAGAAAACTGAAAGAACCAGCGGCCACCAAATCGGCCCAGTGGAGACCGGCGGCCCACATGGACGCGCGGCCTAGGCGGGGCGGGACGCACGCGCGTTGGCGTGAGCGACCCAGGTGCGGCGGTACCAGGCTAGCCCAGCGGGTGTGCGGCAGCGGCCCCGGCGCGGGCGGTGGCAACCGGCCGGCCCAGCACGACACGGCCCACAGGCGCGTGCGTGGCCCAGGCGGCAGCGGACCAAGGCCCGCGTGAGCAGGCTGGCCCACTGTGGGAAGATCCTAGCGACGGTGGCACCACTTTGCGAAGACACCCCTGAGTTTTCTCAAAACTAACCCGCATGACATAAGCACTATTTACTTGAGTCATGTATCTTACACCTAGAACCCTGAACAAAATTTATGCTTCGATTCGTACCCTTCTCTTCATCTTCTACATACAGAGGAGCAGAGGAGCACCGGACGGGCATGGCCGGCCAAATCCCGGCCACCAGCGCACCCGCCGATGGGGGAAGACAGCGCGGGGCAGCAGCGGACCGCGGTGCGGGCAGGCGCTGCGGCACGGGCGCCAAGGAGCAGCGGGTCCAGCGCGGGACCAGGGGCGCGGGCGCGCTCGTGGGGAAGGAAGAAGGAGGGGCTCCGCTGCGCGCGGAGGAGAGGAGGCGAGGCAGAGCCGCGCGCGCACAAGCGAAGGAAAAGGGGAAACGACGGACTGCGTGGTCGTAGCGGCGGTGCTCCAGGGCTCGGGCGCGCTCGCAAGGAGGAAAAAGGATGGGCGTCGGTGCAGAGCAGGAGCAGCCACAGCGACACGGAGGTGACCCGACCTGGCCTTGTCTTGGCGTGACGTGACTGAGCGACAGAGGAACACGTGCTGGCGTAGGCATGCCGGTTGCTCGGCTCGAAAGAGCAAATCAGAGACAAAAACAGACAGGGACAAGCAAAGCAGGCAACAAAGGCAGCGACCGAGAGAGAGAGAGAGAGCAGAGCAGAGACGAGGATAGCAGCTCGGTCACGGCGTGCACAAGAAGCAGCGCGGGAAGAGGGAGCAGCGGGGCGTGGGCACGATAGAGCCACCATTTGCTCCCATTAAAATGCGGACACGACGCAAGCGTGGAAGAGAAGACAGGGGCGCAGACAAACAGACACGTAGAGCCACGACGAGAGACGTGACGGTGAATAATTGCCATGCAACAAGTACATTGTACACCGTGCCAGGAAAAGTAAATGAAGCCTGCAGAGCTGCTGCGCTACTGCTCGTCTGCTACATGCTATCACACCCATCACTAAAAAATTCACGCGTTAGCTCATACTCCATACTAAGCCATGGAACAACATCTATACGCCAAATCCACAGTTGCAGTTTCATCTACTAAACTTGTGCTTTAATTTTTATTTAAATACCAATTACAAGTTATATTTTAGTTTTGTTTATAAAAATTGCTTCTCATGCTTAATCTAATAGAACAAACCGTTCACCATCTATTTACTATCAGACATTTTTACGCACTAGTCCATACGTCACACTAACTCGTAGAAATAAAACATCTAGGAACTAATTAACCCGTTGTTCATTATACTTCGCCAAAAGCGACACTTTTAAATATAAGTTGAATTTTAAAATCCAAGAAAATCGTTTCAGAAATTTTCTTAAGCCTAGATCTCGGTGTTAAATGAGCTCGTAACACTAGAGGTGTTACACGGAGCGCACGACCTCGGGGACGGGTGAGGCGGAGCCCGCCCCCGGAGGTCGAGCGAGGCGGAGCCCGTGGCCTCGGGGTCGGGCAAGGTGGAGCCCGCCCCTAGAGGTCAGGCGAGGCGGAGCCGGTTGGAGCTATAGTCACGCTCTTGACTGCTCAGATGAATCAATGTTGATAGTCATTAGCTCCTCCTCTTCAGGTACCCTAGTATTGATCCCCGAAAAGATGAATTCATCACAATTAATGATTGATAGTCCTATATGGACAGAAAAGCTTTTTTTTCAAACCATTCTTGTAGTAGGGCCTTGTTTAGATTGCAAAATTGTGCAATCTGGACACTGTAGCATGTTTCGTTTGTATTTAACAAACTTTGTCTGATCATGGACTAACTAGGCTCAAAAGATTCGTCTCGTGATTTACAACCAAACTGTGTACTTAGTTATTTTTTTTACCTACATTTAATGCTCCATGCATACGTCCAAAAGTTGATGTGATGGAGAGAGAGTGAAAAAACTTTGAATTTTGAGGCAATCTAAACAAGGCCTAGCTGCAGGAGGTAAATCAACCGAGATGAATTCATCACAATTAATGCTTTATAGTCTGATATGGACAGAAAACTGGCATTCATGTCTACCACAATGGGTTGCCCATATCAATTTTTGTCAATTTATTAACTCTAAATGCTACACGTTCTCCAGTCTCCACGTTACCAAACGTGTTTTTTTTTTTGACGAGGACGTTAAAGCGTTAATCGCGGTGGTACCCATGCTATACTTGCCTCATCACCAGAACTAGGTGCAAGCTCAACATATAACAACAGAGAGAGAAAAGGTGATTTTGCCTAGCATTTGGAGGCCAAAGTGGTTGGTAGTGCCACTGGGAGTAGGTAAACAATTCCAGGTTCTCAAAAGGGTTAAGTCCTGGCATTTGGCAATCGCTCTTGCAGATAAGTGTTACACATTTCACAAGAAGCTTATTAGTGAGTCCACAGTAGATCAGAAGGCTAGCTCAGGCAAAAAACTAAACAGCACGTAACATTCCGGGGCCACTACAACGTTCTACAACAACACAACTGTTTTAAGACCCAAACAACCATCTCCCAGTATGAAGAAACTCAGTTACACCGTACCGTGTACATTACTGTAATAACATCACAAAGCCCTGAGACCAGCCACCAGCCACCAGACTCCAAGTGGATTCTGGTGATCTTCAGAAAGGGGCCAAGTACCCTTAATGCCGTCACATCCAGGGCGATCCCCAGATACATACTGCACTACAACTGATAGGCAGTTTACCTATACCCTGCCAGTTCATTTTCTCCTATGATGATGGCGATGTTTATTGTGCTGATCAGAGTCTGAGTAATCAGAGGCACTAGAATCAGGGTAGTGCCGTTTCTCCCGAGATCTCCATGAATGTCTACTGGTTTCGAAATGGCTGCGTTCAGTATAGTCTTGCTTACCGCTTGATCTCTTTGAATGCCTGTTAGTATGACGTGGGCTTGTATCAGAATGGCGCTGTTTCTCCATCGATCTCCTTGAGCGCCTGATGGCATCAGGAGAACTTGACTCTCTATCATGTCTCTTCTCCCTCGATCTCCTTGAGTGTCGATGGCTCCGATCAGAACTCGAGTCACTATAATATTGTTTCTCCTTGTGCCGTAGAGAATGCCTGCCTCTCTCAGAAGAACTTGATGAATAACTGTAGTGGCGCTTCTCCCTTGAACGCCTTGAATGCCTCTTGCTTTCTGTGTCTCCTTGATCCTTAGAGAAGGAAAATGGTGACTCATCTCTTTTCTCCTTCACATGTTCTCTCTTCAGATGCCGCCTTGTATCTTCACGGACCTCAAATTCTGAGTCAGAAGAAGACTCTAACCGGTATTTCTTCTTATGCCTATGCTTTGACTTACTCTTGCCTTTTCTAGCATCTATCTCAGAATCAGAATATGATGAATCAGAACAGTTTGTTTTCTTTCTCTTGCTTCTTGATGTTTTGTTTCTCTTCTCATTTTCAGAGTCTGACGATAGATGGTAACTGCTTTCATGTCTACCAGAATCCTCATGAATAGCAGACTTAGCCTGCTTATGCTTGCTTTTCTTCTTAGAACGTTTCTTGGATTTGCTAGCAGAAAAATTGGAAATGAGAGCTGGAATGTCACAGTTCAGAAAACCTGAAATACATGGCAGCAAAAATATTAAATCGCAGAAGTTATACATGGATGTTTGTTCATGTTTCAGACTACTAATATACCTCCATATTCATCAAAGATGTCTTCTGCCACAATCTGCTGATTAGGATCATCTGGGTCAAATCCGCCACGAGGAGGGCTCATGCCTGGCTTTTGCTTAAGTTCCCACTTCAAAGGCTGTCAAATTCCTCACATTAAAATTGACGTTTAAACAAGTAATAATGAGCAAATTTATGTTCCTATTGTCTATATTGGTTGGACATGTATCATGTATGGATCAAATATTGCTACCAAGACCATGGATAACTATATATCACAGACTGTTCAAAATATTCAGGTCTCTGCTACATTTCAACGCCCAACATGGTTTCAAGAATAGTGATGGAAGAAACAGACAATACTGACAAGGATGTCATGCTATCATTGGTAAGTGAAGTAATATGTAGTCATGGGGGCCAGCCGGCTAGGGTAAATGTCAAATATACGCATGCTCTAAAACTGGGACACATATATTTCCATATTTTTTATATGGCTTGAAGTTGCAACAGAAATATACTTCAAAGAGGGGGGAAAAAATCTAACCTCGCTTGAATCAGTCTGCGCCATTATAGTTGTAAGTGGATCATCTCTTTTCAACCGACTCTCCTCATTAGGCATGATCACATCCTTCAAGGGACATTCCCGGTCACCACTTTGGTGACCATAGTTTCCACACCTTAGACATCTAACATTACGAACTTCAACTCCAAATGGTTTGATCCTTGCAGGAGCACCTGTGTCTAACCTGAGAATAAGAGGGAAATGTGTAGTGAATGTTAAATAAAAATCTTAACTGTGATCTAGATACATCATAATGCTGCACTATTTGGATAAGTGAAATGAGAAAAACATATAAAGAATGACAGTTACTATAACAGAAAAAAAAAATGGAATAGAGAAATGGTTCAGTCACTCAAATTTCAAAATAACAGACAAGGAGTATTTCATGTTTCATGTTGCATGGTTGCTTAACAGATCATCAGTAACAAGGAGTTCAATGTACCTTGGAGCATTCTTGAGAACCTCAAATTCTTGTTCTGTTGCCAATGGCCGACCAAAAACATCTTTTGGCCTATTTTTCTTATCTGCGCCTGATTGAGTCTTTTCAGGTCCCTTGTCAGGTCTGGAAAAAAATATAACCATGATGAAATGTAGAAGAAGCAGTCTGGAGTTACTAGGACAAAAGAAAATGCGCACCCAGGCCGAAAGCTCCACATAAGTTGGGGTCTGGGGAAAGGAATTGCAATAAAATTTGAAATCTAGAAATTATGGTTGCATGCTATTAGCCTCCAAATCTTTATTAAAACTCAGACAGTTGAAGAAAAGTCGAAAGTTCTAACTCCCCAAAAATGAAAAACAAAAGCACAGCAATATGTGGAAGCAAAATAATAGATATCACTTACATTGAAGAGGCACTTGCAGATGCAGTACCTTGAGCCATGTCACCTGGATCTGACCTTTTCTTCTCATCTTCAATTTCAGCAGCTTTTGCACTCTCTGCATTGTAGCCAGGTGGGCGCACGTACATAAAACTCACAGCTTTCATTACCTCCATCTGAACTTACAAAACAAATTGGATACTGATGACATCAATTCTTCATGAGTGGAAACAGTAGGATGAGCACTGAAACATAAATATAGTTGTTTATTCAGCTTAAATACAGCAAAAGAAGTTTACATTTCTTGAAACGTAAGAATAGCTAGCACGTTCCACATTATTAGTGAGACTGAGGGACTGACGGTTGTCATTTCAAGAACGAAGAAAAAAATTCCCCATTTATTGTTTAACTAACTGAGAAGGGCGGGCCTGGTGCAAGCGGTAGAGTCTCACCGCCTGTGACCGGAAGGTCCCGGGTTCGAGTCGCGGTCTCCTCGCATTGCACAGGCGAGGGTAAGGCTTGCCACTAACACCCTTCCCCAGACCCCGCACAGAGCGGGAGCTCTTCCGGTCACAGGCGGTAAGACTCTACCGCTTGCACCAGGCCCGCCCTTCTCAGTTAGTTAAACAATAAATGGGGAATTTTTTTCTTCGTTCTTGAAATGACAACCGTCAGTCCCTACGCCCTTTATTGTTTAACTAACTGAATTTATTCTTTGGCAACATTTTTAGCCTACCCCAACTTGCTTGGGACTGAAAGGCTATGTTGTTGTTGTTAGTTGGACAGTAAGTGAGCTGGGCAGCTGGCTTTTTTTTCTTCTTTTTTTTTTGTAAAACCTAATAAGATGGACCATTTATCTGCAGGATACAAATTGTAGAATACCATACCCTTGTTGCTGCTATCAACGGGTAAATGACGGACTTTGAATCTGAGGAGAAATTAACAGCATGAGATAGATAAAGTCTCTATAAGGTTGGTTTGCATATGAGTGTCCATTATTGTGTGGAGTGCACTATGACTGTACAACAAATACAAGACAACATCCACTCATCCAGTCATCCACATTATGGTTCTCTATAGTAAAAACATCAATAAGGTGTTTCTGCTAGGTCCTGAACACAGAATTGTGAGCAGTGATTGGAACTATTTCTTCAGTAAGGCTTCATTAAGGCAATTGTTTACTAAATTGTCAGCATCACAGCACAATTATACTAGTACTAGTACAAAAAACGTGAAACCGGACCCATGACATTATTACACTTATATAGGCATATAGCTCTTATGCTAAATTGAATGTGACTGCAATAGACAGCATCGGTACCAGCCAACGATAACACAGGATTCAGATAAGCAGCTCCTTAAGCTAATGGCAACGAGCAATTGATGCAAGGGACGAACAGCAGAGGGTATTATACCTTCTCCTTGTCCTTCTTAGAGAAGAGTGCGGTCTGCCGGAAGAACTCCTGCTCCTGTGCGAACTCTCGCTGCACCTCCTCCTGGCGGCGCGCGTGGTTGGCGTGGACCTGCTCGGCGATCCACTTGCGGCGCTGGTTCGGGTACGAGAGCGGGTGCCACGGCTTCTGGTTGAGGTACGAGTGGCTCCATGCCGTCCCCGACTTCTCCTTCAGCTCCACCTCCCCCGCTGCCATCTTCCGCCCAATCCCCCCGCCGCTCCCCGTCACCTCCTCCTCCATCGCTCTCGCCGGTCTCCGCCTCTCCCGATCGCCGCCGGTCGAATCCCTCCCCTCCCGACTCGCAAAATTACCGAAAGACCCCTACCCCTAGCGGCTGTGAATTGGATCGAATATTATATGGGCCGGGATTCCATATGAGCCAACGCCATTCGGGCCCAGTTCGAAACTGAGCTTACGGCCTAGTCAACGATCGATTGCAATCTCAGCCTACCAACCTCCCCTCCAGAAGCAAGCGAACAAGCGTCCAGCACCTCCATGGCATGGCCACGCTCCCGGCCGCCGTCCATGCCCTCATCGCCGGCGCCTCCACCGGGCGCCACCTCCGGCAGGTCCACGCCCACCTCATCACCTCCGGCCGCCTCGCTTCCCTCGACCCCACCCTCCTGCGCCGCCTCATTTCGCTGCACCCGCACCTCCACCTCGCTGCCGCCCACCGCCTTCTCCTCTCCATCCCATCCCCGCCACTCGACCTCTTCAACCTCATCCTGCCGCCACTCGCCTCCTCGCCCGATCCCGCAGCTGCGGCCGGACTCTACGTCCACCTCCGCCGCGGGGGCCTTAGCCCGGATGCCCACACGCTCCCGCACGTCCTCAAGGCGCTCGCGCGCCTCGCGCCGGGCTGCCTCCCGCTCGTCACCTGCACCCACGCGGAGGCCGTCAAGACCGGCCTTGCGCGCGCCGTGGTGTACGTGCCGAACGCCCTCATGGCTGCATACTCTGCCTGTGGCCATGCAGGTGTTCGACGAAATGGTGCGCCGGACCGTGGTTTCTTGGAACACCGCGCTCACAGCCTGCGCGGACAACGGCCGCCACGACCGGTGCGCCAGGATGTTCGTGGACATGGTAGAGGCTGGGTCCGTGCCTGATCAGACGACGTTCGTGGTCATGCTCACCACTGCGGCTGAGCTGGGGAACTTGGCGCTTGGCAAGTGGGCACACAGGCAGGTCCTTGCCCGGCGGCTTGAGATGACGCTTCAGCTTGGCACGGCTGTGGTGAATATGTATGCCAAGTGCGGCGAGGTGAGTTACGCGTCACGCTTGTTTGAGAGGATGGCAGCACGGAACGTCTGGACATGGAGCACGATGATCATGGGGTATTCACAGAACGGGATGGCACGCGAGGCACTGGAGCTTTTCGACAGGATGAAGGATGCATCTGTTGTGCCCAACTATGTCACATTTCTTGGACTCCTCTGCGGATGCAGCGATGCTGGTCTGGTCAACGAGGGCCGCCGATTCTTCCATGAAATGCAGCATGTCTATGGCATCAAACCAATGATGACACACTACAGTGCCATGGTTGATGTCCTGGGACGCAACGGCCGCCTCCAGGAAGCTTTTGACTTTGTTGTGGACATGCCGGTTGAGGCCGACACAGTCGTGTGGAGGACGTTGCTGAGCGCCTGCCAGCTGCACAGCTCCAAGGACTGCATTGCCATCGTTGATAAGGTGCAGAAGAGGTTGCTGGAGCTGGAGCCCCGCAGAAGCGGTAACCACGTGATGGTCGCGAACATCTACTCGGACATTGGGTTGTGGGACAAGGCGGCCATGACGAGGAGGGTGATGAGGGAAGGGGGGATGAAGAAGATGGCAGGTGAGAGCTGTGTCGAGGTAGGAGGACGGATTCAGCGGTTTGTCTCCGGGGATGAATCCTGTCCTGGATTGGGTAGGGTTTACAGGATCCTTCATGAGTTGATGAACATCAACATGAGAAAATGGGAACCTGTGGACAAAATCTTGCTTGCTGATTCTGACCTGTGAGTACCATGTACGCTGACCAAAACTGTTTATGCTCTTCATGTCAGTCCTGTTTTTCTCCATATTTAGCAGGCAAAAGCTTCGAAATTTTACTCTTGCAGACATGATAGCACATTTGATCATCGACCATTTTCTATACTAAGAGTTAAGAGATTATGAGTTCAAATTTCTTCTTGTTTTAACAACCATCCATTACTCGTTTATTTGCTGGTTTATTTATAGAGTTTACTAAAAGATATTATGAGGGGAAGCAATGTGTGCAAATGGCACGTCCGTGCAAATGTCATCGAGCCAGGACAATGGTGGCTTTCATATAGTGGCCCGAGTTAACAATTCGGCCGGCCCGGCCCATTAAGGATAGTTTCTCCAAAACCTAAGGAGAGGTCACCTTCGTAGCGCCGTTGTCTCGCCGTCTCCTTCTTTGCCCCCACGATCGAGAAAAATAATAAGGTCGCCGCTTCAGCCAGGGCGAAGAAAAAGTGTCAGTATATTCTACCACTCACCCAAGATCATGGCGTCATCTTCCTCCGTCCGCCTTCATCACCTGCCGTTCACCTCTCGCCGGTCGCCTACTCCAACCAACCTCCAGTTCTGTGCGACTAGCTGCCAGTGGCGGCGGCTTCCCGTTCCCGGCGCGGCACCTCCTTCGCTCCGCCTCCGCGCCCTGTTATCCCGCGGAACCGAGGAGGTCGAGAAGGTGGAGGAGCAGCCGGGGCGCATCAAGATCGCCGTGGTCGGGTTCGGCAACTTCGGGCAGTTCCTGGCACGCACGCTGGTGGCGCAGGGGCACACGGTGCTAGCGCACTCCCGGTCCGACCACTCCGCCGCGGCGGCGTCCATGGGCGCGCTCTTCTTCCCGGACCCCCACGATCTCTGCGAGTGCCACCCGGACGTGGTGCTCCTGGCCACCTCCATCCTGTCCACCGAGTCCGTGGTCCGGTCGCTCCCGCTGCACCGCCTCCGTCGCGACACCCTCTTCGCCGACGTCCTCTCCGTGAAGGAGTTCCCCAAGCGGCTCCTCCTGGGTGCGCTCCCGGAGGAGATGGACATCATCTGCACGCACCCGATGTTCGGGCCGGAGTCGGCGCGCGACGGCTGGGCCGGCCTCCCCTTCATGTTCGACAGGGTGCGCGTCCGGGACACCTGCTCGGCGCGCCGCGCCCTTGCCGAGGCGTTCCTGGGCGTGTTCGCACAGGAAGGGTGCCGGATGGTGGAGATGTCGTGCGCCGAGCACGACGCGCACGCCGCCGAGACGCAGTTCCTGACGCACACCGTCGGGAGGATGCTGGCGGCGCTGGAGCTCCGGGCGACGCCAATCGACACCAGAGGGTACGAGACGCTGCTCCGGCTGGTGGAGAACACGTGCAGCGACAGCTTCGACCTCTACAACGGCCTCTTCATGTACAACAACAACTCCACCGAGCTGCTCAACCGCCTCGACTGGGCCATGGACGCCGTCAAGAAGAAGCTCTTCGACGGCCTCCACGACGTGCTCCGGAGGCAGCTGTTCCACGTCGGGGAGAGGGAGGGCGGAGCGGAGCGCACGGAGGTGCTGGCGGTGGTGCCGGGTGGTGGTCCGGACAACGATGACGGGCGCGCGACGGCGACGGCGACGATCAAGTCGGGAGAGGAGAATAATTGATGGCACGGCACGACACAGCGGTGTGGCATAAAGGCACGACGTCGATCTGTCGCAGCGCGCGGCCTGCCTTGCCTTGCATGTTGGTTGGATCTTGCTGTCTTCCTTGTTAATCGTTGATGTGGAGTGTCGATCTTTCGCTGTACTCCGTTTTCATTTCAGTGGGATAATAATAATAAACTGTGGCATGACAACTATATGAGTGCTAGTACAGATGAATTCTGGGTTGCACTGCACCGCGTCATTCATTTCACACGTCAGATGAATTCTGTATGTTTTGTTTCCTTCCCCAGTATGTGGTGGTACCTGCTGGTTTATAAGGGCGCATTTAGTTCCCTTTCTGGGTAGCCTGGCTCGCATCTACAGGCTGTTCGGTTGGCTGGTTCGTATCGTTGCTGGTTCGTGAAGAAGTACTGCTGGCTGGTTTATGTGAGAGAAAAATACTGTTTCGGCTAGAAATTTACGATCGTTTACGATAAGCCACAGTCAAACGAACAGGCTGCTAGTATCCAGGCTGGGCTGGGACAGGCCCAGTGTATGCAGGTGGTCATTGTTTGAGTACCCGGATGAATACAGATAGGATGAGCAGAGCACATGTTTGGTTGTATGTAACAGATAGGATGAGCAGAGCACATGTTTGGTTGTATGTAACAGATAGGATGAGCAGAGCACATGTTTGGTTGTATGTATGAGCTAGTTGCATGTATGAGCTAGGAACTGACAAGCAGAGAAGAACATGCAGATGTTTGGTTGGCTGCATCTACTGGAGTTTGAATACCTCAAGATTGAATTCGGTGAGGTTACCACAGCCACAGTCCAACTTAGCCATTCATACCACATCTCCTCATACAACAGCCTTACGGGCTCAATATTACAACTAATGATTGGATTAACTTGTACAATAAAACTAAGATAATAATGAACTAGACAATGATAATGATATCCTTGGTTGAGAAGATTGTTTTGTCTAGTTTTTTTATATCCTTGCAATCAACAGGGACTTGATCAATAAGGCCTTGAGCACCCTTTTGGTTGTGATAGACAGCCAAAGCTTCTTCTTTAATCTTGTATCCTTTGTAACAGGCTCCCTTGAAGCCATTGACACTTGCATGGCATTCTTTCCAGAGGAGAACACTCCAGTTTGGCACCCACAGTACACAACATGCCAAGTCATAATGTCAATCCTAGGTGATGTAAAATTCAGCAATACAATGTGAGTATATTGAAATAGAAACAATTAACAAGGAAAGAAGAAATAAATAGAGTTGTGCTCAGATCATGCAAGAATCAAAGAGGACCTCATAATAGGCAATGTAGTAGTGCTCAGATCATGCACAAATGAATCAGGTCATCATAAAGGCAATGGAGTTGTGCTCAGATCATGCATGAATGCAAAAGAACTTCATAATAGGCAAAAGAGTTGTGCTCAGATATAGCAAGTATGAATAACAGGATATCACAGCCAAGTGAAGATAGAAATCAACAGAAGGCAATGGATGAATTCTCATGAAATAAATCCATGGCCATAACTGCAACCATGATCAAGTGTTCATGACATCATAGGCAATGTAACTGACTGATCAAATACATCATCACAGAGCTAATGCATGTGCTACTGGCACCTAACCCACAACCACGGTACTTGCCACTCTCAGACCTACAACCTAAACATACCACCCAACCATGAGGTAACTAGCTAAAGAGACCAGCATGTTGTCTCAAACCAAAAGAAATGGAGCATAGTGTTGCAAGCTCCAGTCAACTCTGTCCTGCACAAAAGAGGTCACTGCACAAAAGGTGAAGGAAGCAGCAGATTGGTAGCTTCACTCCATAAAAGACAGATCAGTCAGTAAGCATTTATATACATCTACATGTAGTAATGCTTAGCAAGCCATGTCTTGAGCAGGACACGGTGAGAGTCAGTCATGTTGACAAAAGCATCACCCTGAGCCTTGTTGTCAACCAGATGGGAGAAAGCACAGATCAGAGCCTCCTCAGTGAACCCCAGCATGTACATCACTGCACCATATAGATCAGGGTTCAGCACCTCAACCTTAGTCTCACGGATAGCAGAAGCAGCATCCCTCACCGCCTCAGTCATGCCGTCCATAACCACATGGTCCTCCTTAGTGAGGACAAACATCTTCCTCTTGTTGGAAGGACCAGAACCACTAGTGACGTCCTTTGCATCCTTGTATGCTTCACCAAAGACCTTGGCAGCATCATCCATGGACTTGTCTGCCTTCTCATCATCATGTGGTTCAGTCTTCACTAAGCTATCTGCAAAGTCTGATGGGCTACCTAGAGCCTCATTGGAACCCATAGCATACTTGCCGGTGGCCAAATCATTCCCAAAAATGGTCATCATCTCCTTGTAGTTCTCTATGTGGTTGTTTAAAAACTCAGCATCCTTAGGGTGTGCCTAATTTTAATGTGTATGATCAGTTAGCAATATAACTAAAGGATAAGAAGAAAGAAAGAGCTATTTAACATAATAAGAAGGTAAGAAAGATCAAGGCATCCCGTACACCTTGATGTGTCCCTTGTAATGCTCCTCATCAAGGCTGATCATGCACATCTCCTCAACTCAGAGGGCACCACTGAGTTCCCTCAGCTTGGACACCCTCATCTATCTCTGCCTCCACTTTCTCAAGTGGTTATACACTTGAGTATCAGTCACCTCATTGCCAGTAAACTCCTACATGTACTTGGCAACTTGGTTCCGGTACACCTCCTTGAAGCCCTTGTCTGTTCTAACACCACTTTCAATCAGCTAGCACATACGACGCAGGACAAAGGAAGACATTGCACTAGTCCAGCGCATAGCACCCCTAGGGCGCTGCTCAGCACTAGCCTGCACCT